>NC_067482.1:79877443-80152443 GCF_947179515.1 Apodemus sylvaticus
CTGAATTACAATCCACACATATGTCATGATATGATTAAGGAACTGGTGTGTTCTCCTCTGGGACATATTGCTAAAGGAAAGTACAAAATGAAGAGCAATTTATAAAACAGACACATGTATTTCAGGCCCATAGCCCAGGTGAGTGCTCAGACTGCCACTGTCCCAGCTGACACCTGACTGTGACCATCTGAGAAATTTTGAGAGAAGACATGAGCCTGATTAACACACCATGCCCGAGAGACAAATAATGGTATTTGGGGTTATCTGTTGCCCAGGAATAAATAACAAGGACACATGGCAAGAGCAAACAGCCCATGCCCCCAACCCCAGCCCTGGGCTCTTATGTCTGTGTACTGAATACACCTGTGCCATATGTGAACGTACCACGTGTACAAATGTACAGTGTGTTTGTCATATGCACGACTACTCAGTATGTGTGTAGCATATGTGTAAATGGCAGACCAGGAGGGTCCTATCTGGGCCCTGAACTTGCTTTGTCACCAGGAAGCACTGTGAGGTAAACTAAAGGGCTTGGAGGCTTAGGAAAGTTGCCAGACCAAAGCAGCCAACGGCTGCCAGGCTGAGCCCAGGCTCACTGGATATGCGGGCTTGGTGGCGATTTCTAAGAGTTTCTGCTTGGCCCTTCGCTCTGCTTCTCGGGCTTCTTGCAAGTCTTGCTTTAACTGATCAGCCTCCTTGGCCCTGCAAAGAAAGAAAAAGATGTCAGCCCCACAGAGGGGGACGGGAGGATGAATAGACACTTACCTCCAAAGCAGGGACTTGGATTAACCCTGTACATGGCACTGCAAAAGGCAAGCAAGGATACTGTGACAGGGCATTAGAAGGCCAGAACTTCTAAAGAACGAACAGTATTCCTGAGAAGCGTTTATCTCAGTGGTAAAGCTAGATTGGAATATGGGATCATTGGTGGGAAACAACTAAAGTGGCAGTTCTGCATGTCAGCAACGTGCAATAGTTTGTGCCTGTGGTGCTAGCTACCCCAGAAGCTGAAGCAGGGGACTCACTTAAACCAAGGAGTCAGAGGTCAGCCTGGGCACCACATGCAAATGCAATCTCAAAATAACAAAAGTAACAAGTGTGGTATCCAATGCCTTTGATCCCAGCACTAGAAGGAAGAGGCAGACAGATCTCTTTGAGGCCAGTCTGGTCTACATAGAGTTCTAGGCCAGCCAGTGCTACATAGTAACACCCTGTCTCAAAACAAACAATAACAATGTCAAGACAGGTGGAGAGGAGGAAGAGTGGGCAGGACCAAGAGGTACTCTGCTTGTGTCTGGGCAGAGTGGGCTGGGAAAAGAAGAGCCTCCCGAGCCCTACACTGAGGGCATCACAAGGCCACAAAGGGCAGAACGTGAACAAATTGCTTCTTCATGCCCCTAGTAAAACATTTGTAGGCCAAGTACCCTTTCCTTGGGCAGGAAGAAGTGCCATTTCTGAAGGCATCTGTGTCTTGGTGCAGAACCCTGCTCTATGGGATAGGAGTAGCATGGAAAGCTTGCCCAGGGGTCTAGCCCTAGGAATGTGGTCCACACAGAAAGGGGCCTGGAGTGGGCAGGCATCGGGGAACCATATTCTCAGAATGACATGCACAAAGTGATGAGAAAAACTGTAGTGAATGTACCTTAGTGGTTAAGAGCCAAATTCAAGTGCTCTAAGTCAACAGAGCCAGATGCTTGGAGAATGTGCCAGTGTTTACTGGAAGGCTGCAGGAGGACTAGAACAATTCAGAGCCTAGAAGAGTCTAAAGAGTACAGAAAACAGTTCTATCTTTCAACCTAGCTACAAGCTAGGGCAACCTGGTCAAAAAACAGCTGCCCTGCTCCCCTAACTACTTGAAAAGCTGCAGGGAAATGGGTACTTAGTTTCCCTTTGAAGTAAATAGTTGCCATTGACCCAATCAAGAGGGAAAGGGGGGGGGGGAGGGAGAGGGAGAGAGAGAGAAAGAGAGAGAGAGAGAGAGAGAGAGAGAGAGAGAGAGTAATACACACTCAAGTGGGTGTGGGCCAGTGCAGAGGTCAATGTGGGTATAATCCTCTACTGGCCTCCACCTTAGTGGCGGTCTGTCACTAAATGTGTGCTCACTAATTCCACCAGACGTGCGGGCTAGTGACCTCCACAGGCTTTGCTTTCACTCCCAAAACTTGTGTTGAGGCTACATACACAGACACATGCCACCATGCTTAGGTTTACACGCATGCTGGGGATACAAAACCAGGTTTTCATACTTGTGCAACAGGTACTTTGCTGATTAGGCCCTCACTTCCCCCTTAAAAAATGATTTTATTATGTATATAAGTGTTCTGCCTGCATGTATGTTTGTGTACCATGTGCATTCCTGGTACCCATGGAGGCCAGAGAGGAGGTTACATCCCTTGGAACTAGAATTACAAATGGTTGCAAGTCACCAGGTAGCAGCTGGGATTCCAACTAATGATCTTTGAAGAGTAGCCAGGGCTCTTGACCTCTGAGCTATCTCTCTCTCCAGGCCCCACCTCACCATCATGTATATTTTTTAAATGCAAAAGAGCCTCTTTTCTTCTCTGGCTAAAAGCAGTCTATGAATAGGCTTAAATATTTTTTCAGGCAAGCTTCACTATTAAAAGGACAGGGGTATGCTGTGGAGGCATGAGAGATCCCCTGAGAAAGAGAAAGAAAACTATATATTCTATGCCCACCCCCAATAGCTCCAATCCCACCAGCCTGTCAAGGAAGATGTCTTATAGTCCTGTTCCCACAAAAGAAGTTTGAAGATGCCACAACCAGCTCTGGTAGGGTTGAAACCAGGCAAACACCCCTTTGCCAGGTCCCAGTGCGCAGGGCAAGCAGCCATTCACCTTCTCTCTGACTCCTCAGCCATCTTCAATGCCAGCACTTCAGCTTCCAGCACCTTCTGCTCCATCAGACGCTTCTCTTCCTCTGTCCGAATAGCTGTGGCCTTGATTCGCTGCATCTCTTGCTCAGCCTCTGCAGCCTTTTGTGCCAGAAGCTTGGCCTCCTCCTCTGTGATCTGAGCCTTTTCAGCCAACAGGTCAGCTGTTTCCTCAGACCGCATCTGGGAAGGAAAGTGCTTCATCTAGTGTAGGCTCAGCACCTATCTCCATGTGAGGAGAGTAGTCTCAGACAGTATTCATGCTTGTCTCCACATATGGCCTCCCTACACAGGTCAACAAAACCTTGTTTTGGATCCCCAGCACCAATGTAAAACCTAAGCATGATCCTTTTTTTTTCCAATTTTTTTCAACTTTTATTTTTATGTATATAGGTATTTTGCTTGCTTAAATGTTTGTGCACGTGTACATGCAGATGCAGTAACTTTAGAAGCCAGAAGAGTCCATTGGATCTCCTGGGGCTGGAGTTACAGAAGGTAGTGAGCTGCCAAGTGGGAGCTGGGAACCAAACTTGGGTCCCATAGAAGAGCAGCCAGAGCTCTTGAATTCTGAGCCCTCTCTTCAGCCCCTAAGAGGCAGTCTTAACCTCCTGTGCCTTCCCACTGAGAGACTCCCAGTCTGTCTGACAACAAATGATACGCTACACACTATAACTATTCAGCAGGGCCCTACAGGCTCCACCATGGAAAAAAAGAGAAAAAGCACCTATGTATAAAATGTATTTCAGCTGAAGTTATGATTGTGAGGGAATATTCAATTTAAATTCTGTCCTGTCCCTTTAAGTCAGTAATTCAAAAGCACAGGTGTAATGTCCACTGCCCACTCCAGTGAAAATGTCTGGAGATTATTTTCTTGCAGTGCTAGAGAATCAAATACAAGGTAGGCTGGGCATGGCAGGCAGGTATACCTTTTACCCAATCACTTGTAAAATGAGGCAGGAAGGATCAAAATTCAAGGTTTTCTTGGCTATATAATGAGTTCAAAGTCAAGTCTGGGATATCTGAAACCTGTCTCTTCCTACTTATCCCTGTACCTAATTGAATACATAAAAATAAATAAAAACATAGAGCTGCCCCCTGAGCCACATCCCAGTCCTAGGACATTGTTGAGGTTGGAGCGGTACTATTGGCAGCTAGTAGGTAGAGATAGGAGGACTCTAAATCCTTCGAAGCAGAGGACTATTTGCAGATTATGGTTGGTACTATTCCCCAAGAGTTGGTAGGGCAAAGGTAACTCAGTTGTAAAAGTGGAGCTTGGCTACAAATGAACGTATTCTAAGTTTTCTAAAAGAAAAGACATTGATGCTTTAAAAACTGAAATAAATTCATGATCCATAGGAGGTCAACTGTGATGACAAGTTCCCATGTAGCCCCCAGGAGCCCTAATCCTTGGCAATCACCAGGGCTTCATTGGCCATCGTTGCTTCCTCTTTCATCTGCAGGAGCCTCCTCTCCAGCTCGTCTCTTGTCCGCTCGGCCTCCTCCCGCATTTGCTTCTCCCGAGCCAGCCGCTGCCTTTCCATCTAGGGGTAAAAGCAGGTTTGCGTCAGTGCTCCAGAAGCCCAAGCATGGCCACATTCTGGAGCCTCTCTCTCCTCCTTGGACCTTTCTTGTGTCTTCACTTTAGAACATTCTTGTTGTCTGCTGCCCTCTGTCTTAAACTAACTACAGAATTAAAAGCTGTACTATACTGGCTGGTTTTGTCTGTCAACTTGACACAGGCTGGAGTTATCAGAGAAAGGAGTTTCAGTTGGGGAAGTGCCTCCATGAGATCCAGCTGTGGGGCATTTTCTCATTAGTGATCAAGGTGGGAGGGCCCGTTGTGGGTGGTGCCACCCCTGGGCTGGTAGTCCTGGGTTCTATAAGAGAGCAGACTGAGCAAGCCAGGGGAAGCAAGCCAGTAAGTAACATCCCTCCATGGCCTCTGCATCAGCTCTTGCTTCCTGACCTGCTTGAGTTCTAGTCCTGACTTCCTTTGGTGATCAATAGCAGTGTGGAAATCTAAGTAGAATAAACCCTTTTCTCCCCAACTTGCTTCTTGGTCATGATGTTTGTGCAGGAATAGAAACCCTGACTAAGACATGTACAAAGAAATTCCAGTAGAAATACAAATAACAAGATCCAAACTCAGGTCACCATGTGTAGAGAAAAGAGCATTCTTGCACACGATATAATCTACCCTTACAATGCTCTGCTATTTGGGAACTTTCACATAGCTCTGGCCCATGCCTGGCAGTTCTGCATATAGATTCTTCCTACCCAAAACAAGGGTCCAGAAAAACCAGCTATCCTCTGTTCAGATGAACTACACCTTGACATTTCTAGTCCCTATAGCCCCTTCACACAATTTCATCCACAATACCCCCTCTTCTCCCTTTGCTTATGGAGAATGATAGTTCCCACATGGGATTTCACAGCAGGAAGCTGCAGTGGCTTTGCACAGTCTTGTACAGCCCCATGTGGAGTCAACTCAGACAGGCAGAAACACAAACCCCATCCTCACGGAAACAGTACAAAGCTCTACTGCCACCCCCTAGCCTTCTGGATCACAGTATTAATTGGGCCACTTGCCAAGATAATAAGAGACTAAGGACAACATAGTCCCCTGTGACTCCAGGACACTGAGTTCAGGAAGCAGAAGCCAGAAGTGACCAATGTGCTATTTTCTGCCTTAGATAACGGAATCAAGTTTAATTACTCCTTTGTGTTTCGATCTCACCCAAACTCTAGTTCTACAAGGCTGCTGGTTCTAAATATGAAGCCCCTCAGCACATTTTAATTGAAAGAATCATGCAAAATAGACAAGCAATAAAATTTTTTGGTTTTCCTCTTGACTGCAGTGAACGGGCAGCAACCTGTTTTTCAGTTTTCACTAAAATACAATTTCCATTTCCATTCTCCTTTTGGAAAATAAAAAAGGACCAGGCTGTCCCCAGTTCCCAGCCTTGTACTTTTCATGAAACCTTCACACTAATAATAAAGGACTTCCTGGTTTTAAAGCAGGTTATGACTTACAAGGATTTCTGGGTGCAATCTGTACTCTGGAAAGAGGCATCACTAGCTCCACTTGACAGATAAGGAAACTGAGTCACGTACTAAATAAAAGATTTAGCTTCAAGGTCACCATGGTCCCTTGGGTGGCATTCTGCACTATGCTCTTCTAGGGCTCAGGGGCCTTGACACCTTTAGAGTCTAACTTCTGTTTGGTTTTTTGGATTTGGTTTTTTTTCGAAACAGGGTTTCTCTGTGTAGCCCTTGCTGTCCTGGAACTCACTCTGTATAGGGTCTAACTTCTAAACTTTCTTTTCTTTCTTTTTTGTTGCTTTTGTTTTTGTTTCAAGACAGGGTTTTTCTCTCAGAAATCGGCCTGCCTCTGCCTCCCATGTGCTGGGATTAAAGGTGTGGCCCACCACTGCCTGGCTCTAAACTTCTACTTAAGAGTCAAGTCAAAGAGTAAGTTTTTTTTTTAAAGAATTATTATTTATTTTATGTATATGAGTACACTGCTGTTCTCTTCAGACATACTAGAAAAGGGCATCAGATCCCATTACCATATGGTTGCTGAGAATTGAACTCAGGCCCTCTGGAAGAACAGTCAGTGCTTTTAACCCCTGTGCCATCTCTCCAGCCCCCAAGAGTATGCTTCTTAAAGTTGTCACTATACTCCATGCTAGCTCAGTAGCACATTTTCGTTCAACAGAACCTACGCCATCACCCTTAAAGCAGCCTAAGGAGCAAACGGATGGCCTACTCTCCCAGACCGCAGACAGAGGGCAAGCTCCCGGCTCACTCGGTCACAATGGGCATTTCTCTCTCTCTAAAGCCTGGGTCTGGGAGCCAGTCTCTCTGTGGTTCCCAATCAGAGACTACCACACAGACTAATCATCACACCTCTGAGCGTTCAAGTCCAGAGGGGACCAAATACAGCTGTAACTGCTCTATCAAACAGCTCATCCTGAACCACAACTGAGAGTCTCAGCAGCAAGGCCCAATCAGCCCGTGGGTAGAGACGTTAGTCCAGTCTGCTGAGAGGTGCCACAGCACCCCACAGAGGGCCAGCCATTGGTACCCAGGTTGACCTGCAGTGGGGAACTGCAGCTGGGAGCTTAATTAGCGTTCCACAGCACACACTGAAATGCTGTCCTGTATTCTATCACCATCTAATTAGAAAGGGCACTGACCTGGCAGAGGAGACAGACAATAAAGACAGCTAGATAGACAGAGAAACAAAACCATGCCTTGTCCCAAGTCTGATGATCACACTTGAAGTATAGAAATTGGTTTTCTAAAAAGATTTTGGTTTTCTTTTTTCAGATACATTAAAATTAGAACTTAGTATAAATTTCTCTTAACATTTTTTATTATGTTTATGTATTTGTGTATGTGAGTATGCATGTGGCAGTCAGAGGACAACTGCAGAAGTCAGTTTTCTCCTTCTACTCTGGGTATCAAACTCATGTTGTCAGGTTTAGTAGCAAACCTTTACCCACTAAGCCATCTCACCAGCCCACGCGCTTATTTCTATAGCTGATATTCCAATATACAGGCATTAGCTAATAAAAATCCAACATGAAGTAAGAGCAGGTATATCTACAACCATGATAGTCTAGCTGATAACAGCCATCCCTTACCTTGTAGGCCAAGACAAACCAAAAGCAGTGTCAATTAAAACAAGGTTTTAATTCCTATTACTCATTATTGTTATGTGTATAAGTAAGTGTATAAAGTGTGTGGCACATGTCCTATGGCACGGGGTGGATGTCAGGGGACAACTCTGTGGCGTCAGTTCTCATTCCATCTTTCAATGAGTCTCAGGTATAAAACAAACAATGTCACACTTGCCACCTTGTTTGCCCTAAAATCATGTCTTAGTTGGGCATGGTGATCCATGTCAGTGAACCCTGTATTACAAGAGGCTGAGGCAAAAAAACTGACTCAACTCCACAGAATGCACCAGGCCACCAGAACTACATAGTAAGCATGTGTCCCAAATAAACAAACTAGAGACTGCAAGAAATCTCAGTTAATAAAGATCTTGCTAGGCAAACATGGTGTCTACGTTTGATCCCTAAGAGAAAGGTCAGGCATGGCAGCATACAGGGAGGTAGAGACAGAGGCCTAAGGCTTGTTGGCTTAGATTTGTCACTGAGTTCCTGGTCCAAGAGACACCCTGCTTCAAAAGACAAGTTGATGGATCTTGGGAAATGATGCCCAAGGTTGACCTGTGGCCTCTAAAATCAAGTACACAAATACATATACACATAATCCAAATGAAACAAACAAGACCTTACTCACCTGCTTTCTAGCCTTCTCTTCCCTGGCCTGGGCTTTCATCTGCTGAACTTCTAAAGAGTCAGCTTTCCGTCTCCTCATAAATAGGTCATGGTTCCCAATACATAGCTGAAGAATCTGTAGCCAAGGAAATAGAAAACATATTAAGCACGTAAACTCACCTTGCTGTCTACCAGCCCACAATGCCACAGCATCCTGGGTTCTGTAAACCTGGGGAAGGAAGACAAATAAATGGATAAAAGACAAAAAAGCCTTGCAGACATCTTCTAATGTTCTCAGCTCTGGAAATATGTACAGCAAGTGCTTCAGATAATCCAGGAGATAAAAACCACAAGTGAGGAGAAGCCACCATTAGTAACCCACATGTGTCAGTCTCCTAAGTCAAGGCAGATCAAGACCAACCAAGAAGTTGGGTGGGGTCACGTGGAAAGAAATAAGCTGGCTTTCTCCCTCATGCCAAAAGCTGATTCCAGTTTCAAAGGTAACTTTTATTTGAAAATTCAGAGTATTTTTTTTAAATCAGAAAAAGGAAAAATGTCAAGTACAAAAATACAGAGGAACAAATGATAGAGGCTTTTAATGTGTTGACATGAAAGGTAAAAATTATTTGTCAAGACATAAAGAAGGAAAATGAAGCTTACAAGGGAGGACAATAATAATTCATAAAGAAAACGATCAACCAACCCAAGAGACATAAAACAAGAATTTAAAGGAAGAGGAAATTAAATTTGGTCAACAATGTGACTTAATTAGAAATTATAAAATGCAAATCAAGCCAGTCAGTGGTGGCACACACCTTTAATCCCAGCACTCTGGGAGGCAGAGACAGGTGGATGTCTGAGTTCGAGGCCCGCCTGGTCTACAGAGTGAGTTCCAGGACAGCCAGGGCTACACAGAGAAACCCTGTCTCGAAAAACCAAAACCAAAACCAAAACAAAACAAAAAACAAACCAACAACAAAAACAAATAAAATGCAAATCAATATGGCGAGTAGAGGGCTAAGCTATGCCTCAGTGGAAGAATGTTTCCTGGCATGCATACAGCCCTAGATGTTATCCTTAACTCCCAGCCTCCCAGCCCCCCCAAAAAAGGAAGAGTTAACTGTAGGTTAAACTAAAGAGAAATATCAAGTCAAATATCACTTTACACCTCTTAGCAAGAGAAACTAGGGCAAGTTAGATAGATCCCTGGCAGAAAGACATAAAAAATATTTTACACACACACACACACAGACCATTCAATTTCTCAGAAAAGTTAGTTCTGTCATGAAAACCAGGATTTCAACTTACCAGCTTATTAACACGAAGCTTTGAGGAGTTAAATTTGAAGACATCAATTTTCTTATCCAGTGGTTTAATAGTAAACTGAAAGAAAAGAGTACAGTTTCTTGCAGGGCAGTGGTGGCACATGCCTTTAATCCCAGCACTCTGGGAGGCAGAGGCAGGCAGATTTCTGAATTCAAGGCCAGCCTGGTCTACAGAGTGAGTTCCAGGATAGCCAGGACTACACTGAGAAACCCTGTCTCGGACCCCCCCCCCCCCAAAAAAGGCAGTTTCTTGTGATACCTGAAAATGCACAAAAGTAGCAACCATGCAGTCTCTAGCCTTGGCTTCCTGGTGCCTGGAATGACGCCTGGGTGAGTTAGAGGCATACAGGTACCAAGTTTGGGGCTACAGAAGTTTATGACCCTAACTAGCTTAGGCAGCTGTGAAGAAAGGAGCATGAAGACCTGAAGTTAGAACCCAGGATGGGCCTGCTCTGGAGGCCACCTTGCCTTCATAAAACTCACAGTCTAGTAGGATGTAGTCCAACAACAGTCAGACTCTCAAAAGATAACACCATATATTAGTGTCTCATTGGTGGGGCATGTCACAAATATCCTAGAGGTCTGGAGCACACCTAGCACAAATGGGAGGTCTTAGAAGTATATGGCAGAATAGCTAATGATAGAAGGGGCATTCCAGACAGAGCAAGTAGTAAGAATAAATTCAGTCTCTAGCACTGAAAAGTAAGAGGAGGAGGTGAGAGGGAAGGAGCATGGATGTTAACCTTATTAGCTCTTTAGTAATTGCAATGGCACAGCAAGCTCAGACAGGAAGGCTGGTGGGTGGTGAAGAATACTTAAAATTGATGTGATATCAAGTTCCTAAGATTTCTGAACATGCTCAGTGGTCAAAGATGTTAAGAGAACAGTGTGAAGAAAAGGGGATTGCTGTGAAAGAGAAATATATAGTTCCTGAAATCAAAATGAAGAGTAAGTGACATATAGCAAAAGAAACCTAAGCACAAACAAGGCAACTACTACCCTAACCACTGAGGAGACCAGAATGATCCTAGACTCCAGGGATGCCCCTCAAAAGGTGTCTTTAAGCTGGACATGGTAATATATACCTGTCATACTGGCAAGAGGTAGAGCAAGATCACAAGTTCAAAGCCAGCCTGTTCTATATAAATTTCTAGGCCAGCCAGGAAAAACAGCAAGACCCACTTCAAAAACAAAATGAGACAAGCATATCTAGATCAAAGCATTTTATATGCACATATGAAAATGTCATAATGACACCCATTACTTTGTACAATTAGCATATGCTAGCAAACAGTGTAAAAATACATATACATTCCCAAGAAAGAATTGTATGGCCGCCCCCAGCAAAGCAGGGGGGAAAGAGGAGCAGTGCTTGCCAGCGTGTGGTTTCCATCCTAAGAACCACAAACTATAAATCAAAAAACAAAACAGAAAGAATGAGTTGCTTAGCAAATAAACTTATAGAGGAAGGCAGATTCTTGGGTATTTCTTTAAATGTTTATATTGATCAATGAGAAATGAGCACACATAGAACCAAAAAAGAAAAAAAAAAGTCCTTAGTTTGGTTTTGGGTCAAGTTAATTTAGTCATTGCTATTCCTCTGGTGTGGAATATTATTTATGAATTTCATAAGCTTATTTCTAGCCTTGCTACTGAACCCTAGAGCTGTCAGTAAGAAACCACAAGTAATATGGAAACCACAGGCTCTGTTTCACACCAAGCCACACAGGAAGAATCAATCAACTTAAAATAAACTAACACTTGTGTTTTAGCAGGACGACTGTCATAGAGAACTCCTGAAACTACTTCCTACTATGACATGCTAAGGTAGCTTGGGGTCTGCTTGCCATATAAGGTATTAATATGATGGAACGTGGTGATACCTTACCCCTAGAGAAGGCACATTAGAATTTGTTGTGTCAGGCCATACTGGAAAACTTTAATCCTTGAGCTCTCTGAAAAACACGTATTTGAACCTTTAGTGTGCAAATGTGTGATGTGTATGAACAGCTTTTGTGAAATGGGAAGATGAAGCACTAGTTACACTATGATACACCCACTATATTAAGTCATGTGGAGTTTCCAATTTAAGAACTCGAAAAGGAGAACTACCTAATGCTCACTTCCCAGATAACCAGCTATAAAAACCAACAGCCAGAATGCCTAGGATTAAAAAATGCAATTGGCCTGGCAAATGGCCCAGCAGGTTAAGGTGATTGTCACCAATCTTTTAAAACTAAGTTTGATCCCTGGGCCTAACATAGTATAAGGCAAGAAAAGACTCCTACAAGTTGTACCCTGTCTCCTACACACCCACTCTGGACATGCCCTTCCTCCAGTAAGTATATACATAAATGTAAAACAAGCAAGCTCATTTTAAGTTTGGTGTGATGATATACACCTGTAACCCCAGCATTTAAAAACTGAGACAAGAGGGACAGAGACAGAGGGAGAAGAAGGAGGAGGAGGAAAAAGAGGAAGAGAAGGAGAAAGAGGAGGAAGAAGAGGAGGGGAAGGAAGAGGAGGAAAAAGAAGAGGAGGAGGAGGGATAAAGGAAAGTTCACTTTGCCTCAGCAAGTATACTTGAGCAATTTAAACAACAGATTGAAAACTAATATTTTCCTTCAGTTGCTAAAAAAGAAAAACAAAAAACCAAACCAAGCAAGCAAGCAAGCAAGCAAGCAAGCAAGCAAAAACAATAGAAAACAAAACAAACCAAAAAAACCAACAACAACCAGGAAATATGCTCCAAGACCTGCAGGCAACATAAACTACTACTGTTATTCTCTGTCCAGGGTAGCTTCCTTCTGCTTGGTGTCTTGTGTTCTTAGGGTCCAGCCTCTGGACCACACTGATAAGCAGAACTATGGCATCAATCAGGCACCCAGTCCTTGTCACTTCACTCATCAGACAGAAGATCTCAATACATCTATTTTCTAGTGACATGAATACTGAATATATCCCTGCCTTTACAGTAAATTCTGAGGACTTGATCAGACAGCCAGGGCTAACACATATATAATTAGAGGCCCTGGGCAACCATCAGCCCCTTCCACTGTGCTCATGGATTTACGGGAGGAGAGGTGCAAGTCCGGCCTACATGTGTGTGAAGGTCAGAGTAGAACCGGTAGGGTTTCTTCTCTACGTTTCCAACATGAGGGTCCTAGGGACTGAACTCAGGTCATTAGGCCTGAAAGCAAGTACCTTTACTCACTGAGCCACCTCACCAGACCACACTGCACTTGTATTAGAGCAGTAAAGTCATTCTGAACAGATTTCCTCAGCATCTCTGTTTGCTCTATGAAGCCTGGCACAAAGTCCAGTAATTCCTTTAAGTTGGCATATGTCTTTAATCCCAGAAGGCAGGTGGGTCTCTGTGAGTTCAAGGCCAGCCTGGTTACTGAGGGAACTCCTGGACAACCAGGAGTTACTCAAAGAAACACCTGTCTCTAAAAACAACAAAACAAAACAACAATGATAATAATAAACTCTTTTAAATTAATGAGTAGGAGGACAGGGAGATGCTCAGTGGAATGTAATTGCCTTGCATATACATGGTTCTGGGTTTGATACCCAGTACCATCTAGTAAAGATAAACAGAATTAATACATAAAACATGCATTTGGAGAAAGTCATCATCTTATATGGAAATATGTGAATCCACTCTGGGCACAGTGTAATCCCAGAATTTAGGAGGCCGAGGTGGGAGTACTGCTGCCAGTTTGAGGCGGCCATTTTGAGCTACATGAAATATTTTAATCCAATTAATGTTATTTAAGTTCCTCAAACTTTATTCTCTAACCCTTGGAAATATGGCAGCCCACTATCTCCATTCATGTCACTACTGAGAGAAATATCCACTAATAGCTAATCTTTGTTGTCAATTGATTGTATCGAAATCAATTAAAACCCAAGCTTCCTTGTACCCTGTGAGGGGTTTTCTTTTCTTTTTTTTTTTCTTAAGATTTATTTATTTTATGTATGTGATCACACTGCAGCTGTCTTCAGACATACCAGAAGAGGGCATCAGATCCCATCACAGATGGTTGTGAGCCACCATATGGTTGCTGGGAATTGAACTCAGGACCTCTGGAAGAGCAGTGGTGAGTCCTCTTAACAAGTGAGCCATCTCTCCGGCCCCAAGGGCTTAATCAGACTATGAAGCCTAATCTGGGCCATATTTTCTAGTAGACCACAGAAAAGGATACAGAAAAGAAAGTTTGCTTTTGCTGGCATGTTTTTACTCTTGGTAGCAAGTTTGTCTATCCTGTTGCTATAGCATGCATTCACCAATATTAGAACCAACTTCACTGTGATTACAACACACACTAAACAGTAGCTGCTCTTCAGGAATCTTCTAGGCCTTAAACAGGACTGAGACTGAAGAGCCATCCAGCCTTGTGGATTGGACACTACTGGATTCTCCACACCACTCTCCAGTGTGAGACAGCTATTGTTGGGAGTACTTGGATTTCATGCTGTAAACCAATCTAATTAATACTCTTAATATACATATTCTTCCCATCAGTTGTTTCTTTAGAGATCTGGACTAATACATCCCCTACAAACACATAGCTATCAGTCTGGCATGGTGGTGCATGTCTTTAATCTCAGCATTCAGGAAGCAGAGTTGAAGGCTGGCCTGGTTTATATAGCAAGTCCAAGGCTAGCCAAGACTACATAGTGAAACCCAGTTTAAAAGCAAAACAAAAAAAGCAAAGCCCTCTCCCCTCCACAAAAAAAAAAAAAAATTTACATGCAGGTACACATGTACACTTTTCTACTACATGCACCAAACACAGTACACAGGGAGAAGCTTAATACAGATCACACTTAAAATATAAAGAAACGAAGGCCAAATAATCAGAAAATGTTCCTTTTTTCCTTCTTTCTGTTCTTTGGGGCTTAGTCCTGACAGGCTGAGCTGTTCACTCCCTTGTTAGTCAATAGCAGGGTTTAGCCACGCTCTTAGAAAAAAGGATGTCAAAACTTTCTCTAAGTACTTTAAAAATCAACAACCAGAGTTCTAAAGCCTGGGAATTAGAGGGCTTTCACCAACAAAGAGATGGTCTGGCTTGGGAAGCTTGGGCAGAAGAGAAATGGGAACAGACCTTTGGCAGGACCATAAATGGTACCTGTAGTACAGACATGTCCTACCTCCTTGTCGCTGTAGGAGATGTTTCGGATTTCATTCCATGGGAAGGAGATCTTGGGGGTCAGCCTGTTCTCAGGGTCATAGATATGAAGCCCGAGAGCATCCACTCCAAGCAGCAACTCTGTGCCCTTTTTATTCTGCAGAGCCAATAAAGAGCAGCTGTTGTCAGCTTCCACCTGGGGATTTTATTCAACTTTCTACAGAATCTGGCACACACTGTTTATTTGACAAGTTTCAACAAGTCCCAACAGAAATCATGACTCTCTTGTAACCCAGGAGGTTTCCAGCTTCTGGATTTGGAGAAGCAGAAGCAAAACAATACATTTTTGTGATTGGTGTGCCCCCTGCAAGTATCGCTGTGGATTCAGACACTTGGTAGCTAAAGAAATGGCAATTTAAATGTTGGGAGTACTAGTCAAATAACCAGATTATCAAAGGGAGAGCTAAAGTCCACATGTTGGACATTTCTCCCATTATAGGAAATGGTAGTATTCTTGTCTGCATGTACAAGACCCTGGATTTGATCTTCATCATCACATACACTAAATTTGTTGGATTTCTATAAGAAATGTCTAGGTCGAGGGACTAAACGGACAAACTTTAGCTTAAAATGCAGCTCTATGTAGTTTTACTATATAATACCCTAAATTGGTGGTATTAACTGCAGTGGATGGGTGGTGGGTATATATGGCCTTCACTAAACTCTTCATTCATTAACTATATGAATGCTACATCTCTGAGAGCAGTCCTGGTCAACAGTTATTGCTGTCAGAGGCTCAGGGCACGTGTCCCAAGCTATGGGGACCACTGATCAGTGTGGAGCCACTGCCCTGTACTCATAGGCAGGGGCAGCTGAAACTCCTCCCACACAGGAGGACACTACAGTTCTCTCGTCCTTGCTGACAACAAGGAAGGTGAGACAAGACTCAAGGGAAGGAGAGCAGCTCTGCAAACCAAGATGGTGCTTGGGCTGTGACTAGAAGTCCCAATCTAACAGCAGGGGTTAGAGGGAGGGCGCACTTGAAGATACATCGCTCTACTCCTAACACATGAAAGCAGAGGCTACCACTCAGCCAGCGAGTGTTCTGTTTGTCTGCAAAGTTTTTAAATCTGATGTGCTGACAGAAGTGAGTGAGGCTTGTATTCTCACATCTGCATAGCCCCTTATAGAAAATAAGGTATTTCCTTGTTTCTGATAATTTAGTTTAAATAAAAATAGAAAGAATTCTACTCTTGCTCTGACTCACACACTTTTAGGGATAACACCTCTGAAATTGTGTTAATCACGCAGTACTCCATTAATATGCACAAGTATCTATCAGTTAAAATAAAATGTATTAGTCATTTATCTGTCCTAGTTAATGATAGAATTTAAGATGTCTAACACAAAGTCACTAAAATGTCTTTTACTTTGTCTATTGTTCAACATAAAAAACATAAAAACTAGTAAATGCTCATCTGATTAATGTAGAAATATTCCTTAATAAGAAGCTGGTTTTTGGTCTGCTGAGATGGCTTAGTCAATCAACATGCTTACTGATATACCTGATAATCTGACCTCAATCTGACCCCAAGACCCACTTGGTAGAAGAAGAGAACTCTAGCATGTTGTCTCTGCCCACAACCATAAATATAGATAAACAAATGAATATAACAAAGTATACATATATACTATTTTTCTTCCTATAAGCAAAATAAATTTGTAAGAAGTTCTGTTTTGTCTGGGCAGTTGTGGCGCACGCCTTTGGAGGTAGCACTTGGGAAGCAGAGGCAGGCAAATTTCTAAGTTCGAGGACAGCCAGGGCTACACAGAGAAACCCTGTCTCAAAAAACCAAAAAAAAAAAAAAAAAAAAAAAGAAGTTCTGTTTTGGTTTTTGGAGAGGTTTTTCTGTGTAGTTCTAGCTCTTCTGGAACTCACTCTTTAGACCAGCTTGGCTTCTAACTCGCAGAGATCTGCCTGCCTCTGCCTTCTGAGTGTTCAGATTAAAAGTGTGTGTTACCACTGCCCAGCCCAAGAAACTCACTTTCTAAGGATTGCAAATGCTTTTTTCTTTTAAACAACTGATGTTGGTGATGGGCAAGAGAAGTTACCTGGGTTGACAAAACCACAGAAATGCATTAGTCTAACCTCAAAGAAACAGATGTCAAATACAAACTAATAAAACTTTTAATTATTTAGCACTAATTTGTGTGTGTTGTGTGAATGCATGCTTATGCTACAGCACACATGTGAAGATCATAAGACAATGTGCCTCACAGTAAGAATAAGAGTTCTCTCCTCTCACCATATGAATTCCATGGACTGAACTCAGCATGTAAGGCCTGGCGACAGCTGCCTACCTCCTACTCCGTCTCACTGGCCCTCATGAAACATGAGAAAAGAACATTCTGCATTCTTTTTTTCCTTAAGATTTGTTTTTATTTTTATGGCATTTAGTTATGTATTTCTGTATCTGTGCACATAAGTTCAAGTGCTCTCAGAGGCCAGAGGCATCAGATCCCTCTGGGGCTGGAATTTCAGACAGTTGTGAGCCTCCCAAACTTCGAGCTGGGAACTGAACTCAGGTTCGGCTGCAAATTAACTATCTTTTCAGTACTTGCTTATTATAAAAGTATTATAATACTATAATTTCAGTGTGCCCTGGTTTTTATGCAAAAAAAAAAAGTCCACAAAAACCTGTATTTAGGAAACAAATTAAGTAGAAAGCTATCCTAGAATACTGGAATCAAACTTAATTCAATTTCCTCAAAGTTAACATAAAGACTGTAGGAACCCAAAGAGGAAATCGAAGAGCACCTGGGAGTTTAAAGGGGGTGGCTGCAGCTGACCTGTAATGTCTACTCATCTGTGGCCATGCTTCATAACATCCTCTTATCACTAACGAAAAGCTTGGGTACATCGCATGTACTCCTTTGGAAGAAGCCATGAATATGTGCAGCCAGCAGCCAAATCCCCAACAAGCGAAAAGCATGCTCTAGGGCCAGACCTGAACAGAACACAAATGCCTTCCTTTGCAGAGGCACTGGTTCCCAGAGGCCTGGGGACCATTAATGGTCTGAATAGAAAACTAATTAGACTCACAGTGAGAACAGGAGTTCCACTCAAACAAATTAGGAATCTCTGAGAACAGCCTTACTTTCAGTGGGCCCCTGGGAAAGACACTATTTCCAGGTGCTCCTTGGATCTCCCAAGAGGTCAGAATAATCAAACATTACATAGCCAACATTCCAACAGGTCTCTGCTGAGAAAAGAACCAGGACTGAGTACCTCAGGGTAACACTGACACTTAATTACCTCTAATCTAATTTGAAGCCCCAAATGAAAAACCATACACTTGACCCCTGTCTTCCCCTTTTCTTTTTTATTATTGAACCATAAGAGACTCTGAGTTACCCTGGGAGGAGGAAGTAACCCATCTATCTGCCTGTGTGGCCTCTACTCAGTGTCTCTGAGAGCCAGGGAACTTGGGAAGGAATCAACACACCCGGATTGTAAAGTAGTTCACCCCATACATCTCCAGGTCCTGAGCTATCTTCAAATACTCCATTTCAGCTTCATCCCTGTGAGGAGAATGGAAGACACCATTATTATGGCTAAATGATGAGGATGGAGGACAAACGCTGGCCAAGGCAAATTCTGAACATGTCTATGCTGAGACAGACAGGACCTGCAGTGGATGAGACAGACCAGACACCAGCAACACTTTTCTCAACCCAGAGTCTATTAAACACAAGCAGAATTTCCCATCCCTGTGAAAATAAGAAAACAGACTCATTACACTGACTCTTGGCTTCAATTTCACACTCTGGCCTTGGTAAATAGTGACATCTGTCTCAAGTGATTTTAAAAAAGAGACCGTGGGGGCTGGGATTATAAGTCAGTAGCACAGCACTTACTCAGCATGCACAAAGCTCTAGGTTCCATCCCTAGCATTGGCAAAAAACACACAAACCAACAAACAAAAATAAAACAAACAAAAAAACAAAGCCACAGTGCATTCATTCTTTTCGGCCTCAAATGAAGTCACTGTCTTGTCTCTGTGTACTTTAACCTAGAGGCTTTAGTGATGAAGAAGCTTTTCTGGAAGCCAGCTGACAGCACCCACTTTCCTGGTTTTGTCTCTTGGGTTACTGTTGAAGGGTTAAGGCAAGAACTAGCTGAGTCTAAGACCCAGGCCAGGAGGTGAACATTTCAGTGCTGTATGTCAGGTTTAAAGCAAGCTCTGGACGTAGCAGTGACTTGCAGAAAGCTCCCCAGAGGTAAAAGGACTGAAGTGACTTAACTTAAGCTTCCCTGTGACCTTGTCCTTGTCCTCTCTCTCATCTCAAAACACTCTCAAATGGATTTAAACAATTCGCCTGAGAGAATGCCAAGTGTTGGCAAGGTGGTGGCAGGGCCAGAAATCACATACACTGCTGATGCAAAATGACTCAATTACTTTGGGAAACTGTTCAACATTACCGGTAACAGCAAAATCCAAGAAACAACCCAACAACCTAAGGGTCCTTCAACAGTAGAAGGGATAAATAATCTGTTATACTAATATACTGGAATTCTGCACAGTCATGAAAATGAGAAAAATTTGCTACATGTCATGTACTCAAATCTCACAAGATGATCTGGAAAAAAAAAGGTGGCAATAAAAATAGAAATTGGGGCCAGGCAGTGGTGGCGTACGCCTATAATCCCAGCACTCTGGGAGGCAGAGGCAGGCGGATTTCTGAGTTCGAGGTCAGCCTGGTCTATAGAGTAAGCTCCAGGACTATACAGAGAAACCCTGGATAAAAACCAAATCCCCCCCCCCAAAAAAATAGAAATTGGTTTTATTTATCTAAAGTTTTAAAATGGGTGATGGTGGCTTCTGGGTGTAGCTCAGTGATAGAATAGTTACATGCCTAGCATAGGAGAGACCTTGTATTTGATCCTCAGCACTACAAAATAGTAATAGAACAATGGTATGTAAAAATAAAAACAAAACAAAAGAAAAAAATCAATGAGCAACAGTGATCTACGGGAACACTAATTAGAAATAGAGGAACTGGGTTGGGCAAGGTTTCACGAGCCTTTCATCCCAGCACTGAGGGGAGAGGCAGGTGGATTTATTTCTGTGGGTGTGGGCCAGCCTGGGGAACAGTCAGTTCCAGGACTGCCAGAGCTACACAATGACTCAAAAAGAAAAAGAAAGAAATTGGGAACTAGTTATCTTTGGGGAGGAAGGAAACTGAGAAGTCACGGTCTATTTCTTCTACTATTTTGTGGTAAATAATCAAGCAGTGTACTCGTAATCTGTCCATTTTGTGGGTATAAACAAAATATAAAGATACAGGAGCTAGAGAGATGGCTCAGTGGTTAGGAGCACTAACTGCTCCTCTGGAGGGCCTGGGTAATTCCTAGTACCCACGCAGAGCCCCACAACCATTCAGTCCCAGTGCCCTCTGAGTCTGGCCTCCTCAGGCATCAGGCACATACATGGTACACAGGTAGGAAAGACATCCATATACACAAAATAAATCTGAAGAAAAAATATAGCAGGAAGCTCATTTGAAGGATCGGGATAGGGCAAAGATGAACAATAGCTGAAGGGAATACTTAAAACAAGCTACACATTTTAGTGTTTTAATTTTTTTGTTTGTAGCCCTGGCTGTCCTGGAACTCATTCTGTAGACTAGGCTGGCCTCGAACTCACAGAGAACACCTACCTCTGCTTCCTGAGTGCTGGGATAAAAGGTATGTGCCACAACCACCCAGCTTGTGTTTTAATTTTAATTTAGTAAAATTGCAGAGTGACTGAAAACAGAGGGTGGTGGGAGCATTCTACTAACACTACTGATGGACATGTGCCAAAAGGTAAAAAATTTTCCAGAGAACAATTTAGTGTCACCTGTCAAAACACAAAATATTCCTTTCCTTTCACCACCAACTCTTTTCCAAGAATCTACCCTCTGGATTGCACAACGGTGTGACAACATGAGCCTGTGCACTGCAGAGCTTCCTGAAAAGGGGAAAGCATGCAGATGTCCTCACCGCCATCCACACGTGCCTGAATGCAAAGACAAAGGGCTACCGAAGAGAGTTAAAGTAAACTGCCCGAGTGCAGCCTGGGCTGGGCACCATGGGTCCAGGGTCTTACACGTGCTAGGGAAGCACTGTGCTGCTGAGACACATGGCCAGAGTGGCACAGGCCCTTTTATTTTTTTAAAGCAACATACAATAATGATGCATACAAAACTGAAGAGCAACTTTATTCCAGCTCTTGCTTCTCCTGTATATACTTCAGGATAGTTCTTTAAGGGTAGGGAGGAGGCATGAAGAAACATAAAACAAGGATGAAGCAGCCTCACCTGGCTCTGCCCCGGTGCTCCGCATACCAAGCAGTAATTCTCTCCTCCCACATTTCCGGAGTCATCTGATAGAGATTTATCACCTACCAAAAAGACAGCAAAAGAAAAAAGCCCACATGCAAAGCAAGTCTGGGTATTGTTTGCCATTTTTATAATTATGGTTCATTTTTACAAAACAACAGAGCTATTTTTAAAAAGCTGCATGCAGTGATATTCACACCCAGAGGTGGGTGTGTAAACAAGCACTGCTCACTAGAGGATCAACCTGCAAGCCGCAGGATTCCTTAACCTAAGTACACTCCTGGGCTAGGCTGTCTCCATTTGCCGCTGGGGACACCCCTGACAGTAGAGCAGTGCTTACTCACTGGCCGTCTACTGCACAAGTCATCAAAGGACAGGGAAGGCAGGGGAAGAGTTGGGGGAAAGCCTTTATTACCCAGTGACAGATGATACACCACCCCCCCACCCCCACCCCCCACCCCCAGCCCCAAGACAGGGTTTCTCTGTATAGCCCTGGCTGTCCTGGAACTCACTCTGTAGACCAGGCTGGCCTCGAACTCAGAAATTCACCTGCCTCTGCCTCCCAGAGTGCTGAGATTATAGGCGTATGCCCCCACTGCCCAGCCACAAACTCCTGCTATTTTTTTGTTTTGAGACCAAACCTCACTCTGTAGCCCAGCCTGGCCTTAAACTTGCCTCTGTCCCTCGAATACTGGAAGTTCAGATGTGAACCACTGTGTGCAGCACTAATTCCAGTACTCAGGAGACTGAGGTAAGGGGACATTGAGTTCACAGGCAGCTCAGAGTAAGAGCCTGTCTCAAAGAACAGGGGCTAGAGAGAAAGCTCAGAAGGTAAAAGTACTTGCTCTGTAAACATGGGGCTTCAGTCTGAATCCCCAATGCTGACAGACATAAAGAAGCTATTAGGAATCGATAGCTCTTGGGAGATGAAAAATCAAACTTTTTCAAGTGGAATGACCACTGGGTGTATCAACTATACCATAGACAGCAAGACTCAGGAGTAGCTAGCCAAAAAAATAAAAAATAAATAATGTGATAAGAATAATCCATTGCTTTTGTTGTTTTTATTTAAGAGAAAGATAGAACATGAAGTTGGATAGTGTACTGGCTGGTTTTGTGTCAACTTGACACAGGCTGGAGTTATCACAGAAAAAGGAGCTTCAGTTGAGGAAATGCCTCCATGAGATCCAGCTGTAAGACATTTTCTCAATTAGTGATCAGGTGGGGAGGGCCCCTTGTGGGTGGTAGCATACCTGGGCTGGTAGTCTTGGGTTCTATAAGAGAGCAGGCTGAGCAAGCCAGGGGAAGCAAGCCAGAAAGTGACATCCTTCCATGGCCTATGCATCAGCTCCTGTTTTCTGACCTGCTTGAGTTCCAGTCCTGACTTCCTTTGGTGACCAACAGCAAAATGTAAATGTAAGCTGAATAAACCCTTTCCTCCCCAACTTGCTTCTTGGTTATGATGTTTGTGCAGGAATAGAAACCCTTACTTATAGGTAAGGAGATAGGGGAAGACCTGGGAGAATTTGGGGGAGGAAAAAAATCATGATCAAATAAACTAGGTAGTGGTAGTGATGGTGTACACCTTTAATTCTGGCACCTGAGAGGCAGAGGCAGGCAGACCTTTGCGAGTTCAAAGCCAACTTGGTCTATGGAGTGAGTTCCAGAACAGCTTGGGTTACATAGAGAAACCCTGTCTCAAAAAAAAAAAAAAAAAACATATATTAATTGTATTTTACTATTACATATAATATGTATATAATATATATTCTCAAAAAAATAAATAAAAACATTTAAAAAAAAGCTCAGGCATGCCTGTACACGTCTGTAACCACAGCACTTAGGGATATAGACAGGCAGATCTTGAAAGGACACTGGCTGCCAACCTGGTCTAAATGAGAGCTTCCAGTCAAGAGAACCTCCCTCAAGACAATAAGGAAAGAACAATAGAGGCAGACACTTGGAACCCAGCTTTTGCTCTACATGTGTAAAAACATACACACACCTGTACACTCACAGGAATGTACCACACACACACACACAGAGAGAGAGAGAGAGAGAGAGAGAGAGAGAGAGAGAGAGTAAACACGCTTGGCTGAGATTCCACACTCTTTTCCCAAACAGAGAATTTGATTTCTTACCCTTTTCGGGAGCAATTCCTCTTGGGCTAAAAATCCTCTCTTGTGCACAGAGGGGTCATAGTCGCCAAACTGGAAAGAAAAGAGAGAGAGAGGGCGGTTGAGGTTCTAAGGACTACTGTCATTCCTGATCAAGGCTCAATTCGGTTGGTCCCTCCTCCCAGTTCCAGGGAGCAATTCAATTCTGAAGACAAGATTTCAACCTTGCCAGTTTGTTATCCTTGAAGGAAAATACAAAGCTGATTACATCTATGAGCAGAGTTGCAAAAATCCCATAAGAGCTGGATGGGTGATGTGCTAACAGGAATGTGACATCTGTATGGAAATGTAGTCTGTTTCCTAACCCTCAAAGAAAGCAGTCGCTTCCAACATTAGCTTTGTAATGGAAACAACAAAACACAACTGTGAAAGTTGTGATTAGCAAGTATGATAAGAGCCTTACCTACAAATGCCTCTAAGTAGCTGGTAATTGGAGCCAACTGCAAGGTGGGACCAGAGATAATGCAAACAATATTTTTAATAACTTTTGCTCAAGGCTCTGAAAGTTGCTTTGGAAAGCTCTTATTTCAACACTGCCATTCCTATTGCACAAAGAAACAAATAAAAGGTTAACTCATACAGCCAAAGCTGTGGAGCAGATAGATCACTAGAGGGGCCAGCGATCTACGTTACTCCTCCAGAGGCAACAACTCTTATTGTCTATTGCCTGATTTAAAACAAAAATATATTCCTTTCTTTCCTAGAAAACTTAGATCAGAGAATCATCCAAAATCAAATGGGCTGGGATGTGGCTCTGTGGGGACAGCACTTGCCTTATCATGCATAAAGCCGTAGGTTCAACCCCCAGTCCCAGATATAGAGACTGGGGGTTACGCATAGTGATGAATACCTTTAGTCCCTGCCCTCGGGAGGCAGAGGCAGCTATGAGTTAGAGGTTAGCCAGGGCTATATTGTAAGACCCTGTCTCAAATTACAAAAAAAATTAGGTGAGAGAGGCAGAAAACTAAATAGAACCTAAGCACAATGCCTATCTCTTCTCAGTCAGCAGTCAATGGTTTCTCTCTCTTCTACATTTACTTATTTATTTGGGGTGGTGCATGCCGTAGGGCTTCTATGGAGTGAGCTCTTTCCTTCCACGTACTTGTGAGTTCCAGGGATCTAGCTTAGGTTGTAGGATTGGCAGCAAGTGCCTTTAACCACTGAGCCAGCTCTGCAGCCCAGTGGCTTACCTCTCTTTTCTTTTCTTAATTAAAAAAAAAAAAACAAAACTTTTAGATTTATTTTTATTATTTTATGTGAATGAGTGTTTTGCCTGTTTGTGCATCTGTACACATGTGTACTGCTGCCTGAGGAGGTAATGAACCGCCATGTGGGTGCTGGGAATAGAACCTGGATCCTTTGCAAGAATAGCAAGTGCTCTTACCCATTGAACCACCTCCTTTCTTTAATTAAAATGTTTTATTTTATTTTATTTTATGTGTATGAGTGAGTGTTTTACCTGCATGTATGTCTATGTCCCATTTATATGCCTGGTACCCTTGGGAGGCCAGAAGACATCAGAGCCCCTAGAACTGGACTTTGTTTTATGTATATGAGTGTTTTGCACACATGTGTATCTATACACCACATGTGTGCCTGGTGCCTGAGGAGGTGGGTGCTGGGAATTGAACCTGGATCATTCCCCTTTGTTTTTTTTTTCTTTTCATTTTTTATTTTCTACATTCTTTGTTTACATGCCAAATGATTTCCCCTTTCCCAGTTCCCCCCTCCCCATGATTCCCATCAGCCCTCTTCTCTCCACCCATTCCCCTATCAAACCCCTCTCACTTCTTTGTCCTGGTAATCCCCGGCATTGCTGCATCAAGCCTTTCCAGGACCAGGGCCCTCTCCTTCCTTCTTCTTGAGAATGATTTGATATGTGAGTTGTGTCTTGGGTATTCAGAGTCTCTGGGCTAATATCCACTTATCCGTGATTACATTCCATGTGTGTTCTTTTGTGATTGGGTTACTTCATTTAGGATGATATTTTCCAGTTCCAACCATTTGCCTAAGAATTTCATGAATTCATTGTTTCTAATTGCTGAGTAGTATTCCATTGTGTAAATATACCACATTTTCTATATCCATTCCTCCATTGAGGGACATCTGGGTTCTTTCCTGCTTCTGGCTATTATAAATAAGACTGCTATGAACGTAGTGGAGCATGTGTCTTTATTGCATGAAGGGGGAATCCTCTAGGTATATGCCCAGGAGTGGTATAGCAGGGTCCTCCGGAAGTGTTATGCCCAGTTTTCTGAGGAACCTCCAGACTGATTTCCAGAGTGGTTGTACCAGTTTGCCATCCCACCAGCAGTGAAGGAGTGTTCCTCTTTCTCCACATCCTTGCCAATACCTGCTGTCTCCTGAGTATCATGATAGCTTTATTGTTATGAGAGGAATTGATCCAGTGAAGAAGCTCTTTCGGCAGAACCTCCACTATGTCTGCATTGTTCAGATGTATGGTAGCTCAGATGTCAGTATAGTAGCCACCATGTAGGTGCTGGGAGCCTACGGTTCCAGGAAAGCCAGCACCAGGCATGCACAGAGTGCACACACAAACACCATGGCAAACATTTACAGACATAAAAGAATAATTTTCTTTAAATGTAAAAAAAAGCCAGATGATGGTGGCACATGCCTTTACCCCAGCACTTTGGAGGCAGATCTGAGTTAGAGATGAGCCTAGTCTACAGACTGAGCTCCAAGACAGCCAAAAATACAGAGAAACCCTGCCTCAAAAATAAAATAAAATAGATCAAATCTTTCCAAGCCTAAGTTGGTTCTGAAGTGAGAGCACTGGAGAGAAATCTTGCGTGCTGCTGTAAGGCACGCCTCTTAAGCCCTGGCTTCTCACCTGTAAAGCAAAGAACAAACAGTAAAAGAATCCAGGCAAGCATCTGGAGAGTCCATGCCAGATCCTGGACGTCAGGATGAGCTCTATGGCGTCTTGTAGGATGTCACAGGTTATGATTGAGAGCCATGCTAGTTGCATTTGCAAGCCTTTCAACACTTGCCAACCAAATTTTAACGCAAAAGTAAGCAGATATGCAAAGTTAAAGTTGTAAGTTCAGGGTGCAAAGGCTTGCAAGATTAACAACCCCCATTATTAAATTATACCAAATTCTCAGCTACCACACTGATCAAATATATTACACTGAGCAATGCAGAAGCAGTGGAGATTCTGCTCAAAGAGCTTCTTCACTAGGCCAACTCCCCTCCGAACATTAAAGCTACCTTGATGTCTATTTAAATGTCTATTTAAAAAACAAAGGGGGGAAATGCTGGGGTGGTGGCAGTAAATATAAAAGAAAGCTATACCACTCTACAGATGTTAATGACTTCTCATCTTTTTATGAAACAGAATTCTGATTAGATCAAGGTGAATTTGCTTTGAAAGTAAGAAAGCTGGAGTTTCAAAGGTCTGCTGCTGTGTGGGCCTGTGCTGAATGTTATATTCATCATTTGGTATTCTTGCATTAAATAAACAAAACAAACAAACAAAACAATAAAAAACCCAACCCTAAATTGCCTACATTTCAGAGGCCAAAAAGCCTGGTCTTATACTGCCCCTTATAAATCACTTGAATTTAAATTCAAGAAGGGGGGTGAGGGGAGCTGCGGCTGGAAAAATGGCTCAGCAGTTAACAGTGCAGTTAAGACTGCTCTTTCAGAGGACGTGGGTTCAATTCCCATGTGGGAACTCACAACCATCTGTAATGGGATCCGATGCCCTCTCCTGGTGTGTGTCTGAAGACAGCTACAGTGTTCTTACATACATAAAATAAATCTTCAAATATCAATCACTTTGAGAAACTGACAATTAAGATAAAATTCTTGGGGGGGGGGAGGCTGTAGACAAGGCTTGCTGCTTTTATAGAGGACCCAGGTTCGACACCCAGCACTCACATGGCAGCTCACAACTGTATGTAACTCCAGTTCCAGAGTATCTTCTAGGTGCTTTCTTTTGGCCTCCTTGGACATTGCATGCACATGGTACACAGATGTATATGCAAGCAAAATACCCATAGGCATAAAAAATTAAAAATTAAAAAAATGGTTGGGCTAGCGAATAAGCTCAGTGGTTGAAGGTACTTGCTGCCAAGCCTAATGACTGGATTTCTAGCCCAGGAACCCATTATGGAGTGAGAGAACTCACGAAAGTCGTCCTGAGACCTCTACATCCATGCCTCGGTACAGGAGTTGCATCCCATCCCACTCCTGCCAAATAAAATAAATAAATAAATGTAATTTTTTAAATATAAAAAAATTCCAGGCAGTGGTGGCGCATGCCTTTAACCCCAACACTCAGGAGGCAGAGACAGGTGGATCTCAGAGTTCAAGGCCAGCCTGGTTTACAGAGTGAGTTCTGGGACAGCCAACCACCACCACCACCACCCCATGAACACCTGTGAGTTACCACAGTAAGTAAATGTGCCTGTAGTCGTGTCTGATAAGAGACTTCAATCCCCAGGACCGTATGGTGAGAGGAGAGGACTGACTCCTGTAAGTATTCCTCCAACCTCCACATACATACTACAGCAGGCATGTATACACAGTAATAAACAAATAATACAATTCATTTTTTAAGGATCAAATTCTTTCAAGGGGCGACCACTCTCTAAAATTTGACGTTTGCTACTTTGGGGCTGTGAATAGGGCAGAGTATTCGCTGAGTCTGACCTCTGTAGAAGCCAAAGCTCACCACTTAAGCAGCCCTCTAAGTATGTTTTCTTGTTTTTGTTTTTCCTCCTTCTATTTGCAGGAAGTTAGGTGGGCTAGTATCTCCCATATTGTCTAGGCTAGTCTCAAACTCATGGGGTCAAGAAATTCTCCTTCCTCAGAGTCCCAAGGAGCTAGGCCTAGCCACTTGAAAAGTTAAGAGTCTCTTTCTGGATAGTACCAAACTCCTCTCTGCACATTCAATGAAAGATCAGACAAAATGTTCTGAATAGGTTTTAATAAAACAAAGGTTTGCCTTTTTTCTACTTTTCTTTCTTCTTTCTTTCTGTCTGTGTAAAATAGATTCTGATTGCACATAGTCACTAAATTCCATAGGTATTGAAAATTTAAACCTATAAGCAAAAATCCATAAAAGGCCAGATAAGAGAAGGTGGGCACCATATCGGTCAGTGAGATCATGCTTAAACCTTGCTCGTAATAGCAGACAAAGGTTGCTATCATTATAGATAAGCGCCTATAAATCAATCAGAAAGAGACAAAAACACCATAGAAAAAGGGCAAGTCATAAACTGCCACTGCAGAGGAAAAATGAGCAGACGACCAGTTAATCCCTGAGATTCTTAGTACCATAGCAAAGCTATGTAAATTTTTAATACAATTTTTTTTGAAACAGGTCAAGCAAAACTTTAAAAGACTGATTATTATTGCAAAGAATGTGCAAAAGCAAGTATTCGCACATCCTGCTACTGAAGTTAGATTGGAACACAGTTCTAGAGGGCATTTATGTAGTGTTTGAAGAAAAATTTTACATATATGAAATTTACTGGGCTCTGGAGTCCCACTGTGTAGCTCTGGCTGGCCTGGAATTCACTATGTAGACCAGGTGGGCAGGTCTTGAGCTCAGAGAGATGGGGTCTGTCTCCCAAGTGCTGGGGTTAAAGACATGTATCACCAAGCCTGCATCCTGGTTTGTAAACAGAATCTGTCTGAGCTGGCCTTCAACTCAAGCTTGCTATATAACAGAGGATGACTTTGAACTCCTAATACTCCTGCCTCTGGGATTACACACATAAACCACCACTCTGCAGTTCCTGCTGCTAGGGATAAAATCCAGGGTTTAGTACATGCTAGGCAAGTAATCTTATCTCCTGTCCCCTACTATACAAGAAAAAAAATGAGGAGGGGGGTGTTCAAAACAGGGTTTTTCTGTATAGCCCTGGCTGTCCTGGAACTTACTCTGTAGACCAGTCTGGCCTAGAACTCACAGACATCCACTTGCATCTGCCTCTCAAGTGCTAAAATTAATGGCGTGTGCCACCATGCCTAGCCCTTCATAGACATTTTTAAGTTCGTCCTCTCCTATATCCAACCACTACCTGAGGTGTGACCTTCATAGTCTCTGACTAAAACAATCACTTTTCAATCTCTCTCTCTCTCTCTCTCTCTCTCTCTCTCTCTCTCTCTCTCTCTCTCTCTCTCTCTCTCTCTCTCTCTCTCTCTCTCCCCCATTGTTCTTTTGTTCTGTTTTAAAACAGGGTCTGTCTGTGTAGTCCTGGCTCTCCTGGAACTGGGTAAGTGGATCAGGTTAGCCTTAGAATTCTGAGACTCCTATCTCTGTTTCCCAGGTGGCAGGATTAAAGACATGCACCACAATGCCTGGCCAGATTCATTTGTTCTTAGTTTATGTGTATGTGTGAGCCTTTGTGAGTATATGTGTGCCACATATATGCAGGAACTCTCCCTCAGAGATCAGTGCCAGAAGGGGCACTGGATCCTTCAGAACTGAGGCTGAGCTGTAGATGCTGACAAGCAAAGAGGTCTGACTCAAAAACAGTGAGCGTTCTTAACTGCGGAGCCACCTCTCCAACTCTAACTTCCACTATTCTTTTCTTCCTTCTGAATGTTAAGAGTTTACAGGCAGCAGCAAGATTCATAAATACTATCCTATTCTCTCCTAGTAATTCTCAGTACAAACGTATTTTAGAAAGAAAGGAAAACACATTGAAACACTAAATTGTCTATAGAAGACCCAATAGGTAGCTTAAAAATTGCAAGACTGTCTCATTTGTCATGTGTTTGGTCCACACTTTTAATTCTAGCATAAATCAAGCTTGAACCAAGAAATGTGGTTGTTAAATTTATTTGTATTTATAAATTGAAGTTAGTGGTTTCTTTATGGTTTAAGGTTAAGTATATCTATATCATTCCAACAGCTGAAATACTGTAATGAATCCATTTGCACAATTACATTCCATGTGTTAACGAACTCAAATACATTTCCCCTCCATATTTCTTTTTTTAAAGATTTATTTATTTTATGTATATGAATACACCGTAGCTGTCTTAAGACACACCAGAAGAGGGCATTGGATCCCATTACAGATGGTTGTGAGCTACTATGTGGTTGCTGAGAATTGAACTCAGGACCTCTGGAAGAACAGTCAGTGCTCTTAACTGCTGAGCCATCTCTCCAACCCCTCCTCATTAATTCTATAGAGCTTCTGTTTCATAAAGGTTGGGAAAAAATAAACTATATAAGAGAAAGAGGTAGTGTGGCTTACTGAAAAACGTTCAGATAAAGTTGTTTTATCTTGTAAACAAAACTAGAATTTAGTGAGAGTTACTGCCTGACCCCTATATGCCTCACTAGACAGTAAGGGGCAGGAACAAAGCGCTGGGTCAGGCGGCCCAGACACCTGGGTCTCCAGCCTGGCTCTACCCTCCTTCCCTGTCTGCTTCACTCTTCATGAAGAGGCAGGTAACTCTATGGTAAAGCACTTGTCTCACGTGTGTAAGGCTGTGTGTGGGTTCAGTCCCCTGCCATGAAAACAAAAAACAAAACGTAGTCTGCGCATCCCATAAGTATAGAAATAATGTAAAAGGACTGTGACTTTGGAAAAATTCAGTCATCTTTTCTAACCTTAAATCTTGTCACCAGGAAAACAAGTTTGTACAAGCCTTGGCTCCCAGAAAATACTTCACATGGTATCTTCTGAAGTAGTCTGTTGGACGCTTTGTTAAACAAAGAGGTGGCCTAACTTAAATATCTCTCACTATCAAGCAGAAGTCCAAGAGAAACTGGTAACACAGTTACAGTAAGCCCTGGTTTCCTGAGTGCAAACAGGGCCTCATTTTACAGCCCTTGGGTCTGGAGCTTACAGGGCCCTGCCTGCCTGCCTAGTATTAAAGGTGTGCACTGCCCAAAGACAGACTTAAAAGCTAGAGATTACCTTTATTTGTAAGATTCCTAAATTTGACACCGGAAAAGACAGTTAGAGCACCGCCTCCATATGAACCACATATGTTGTCTGTGAATCACTTTCATCTAAATTGGCAGAAGCCAAATAAGTAGGGCTTTCCTACAGGGAAATCTGTTCAAGCAAACATCTGCTGGTTCCTTGAAAAATGATCCACACCCTTCTGCCCCCACACAGGTGGCCTTTGAATTTGTGACCCAAAACCTTTGAGACTGAGACAGTACCCTCAGGTTTGAGTCAGACAGGAGGATGCATGCAGGAGGGGTCACCTCCGGGGCATGTGCGTGGATCTACTGAGAGCCATGATGATGGTTCAGCACTAGGGCTGAAAGGATGCCCCTCCCCTCCACTAATACCCTTGATCACAACATAAAAGGGGCATATGCTTCACTTGAACCGCCGCCCATTTTCTGTTTTCTCAATTACTCCTTACTCAAGGAAGGCATAAAATATAAGTCTAAAGCCTTAGATTCTGTCTCCAGCTTTACCTGTGAAGGTACCAATTACCTTGGAGACTCACTGAGGGCAGAAGTTGCTCTAGTGCCTGCATCTGACAGTTAACAAGCCCCATGTTCCATCCTTGTGACTACTCAGCAGTCACTAATGAGTCACCAAATGATTAACTCACTGTGCTTCTACTGGCCTGACCAGCATACACATTTCAAAACTCATTTCCCAACCCAAATGACAAGTAAGCCATTCCTAGCTTTGATCTGAAGTTGCATTAAAATGTGATTGAGGTAGGAAATTCAAGGGTCGTGAAATACTCTTGCTGAATCTCTACCTGACCTTATAAGATGGGACGAAAACCCAATACTCAAAGATGTTCCTCTCCTACCATCCCTGGTCTGATGTCTATGGGAAAATGAATGATTTTAGGCTAATGAGACTGCATCACTGGGCCCAACAGGCTCAGCAGACCCAGCTCCTGCAGTATCTAGGAGTGTGGTTTCTAAGAATGTAGTCTCTGGAAAGATGAGTTTTGATGGAGGATATGGGTCTTGCTGACCTAAAGGCCTCATTTGATCATAATTAGAGACCATAAATTAACTTTTCCTGACTAATAAAATGAAGCTGATGTGATGAATTTAATGAGCCACATGTGCATGAGATTACACAGAAAATTCATCTTTTTAAATGAATTCACTTAGAATGAATTGTAAGTCATTAGAATGATATGCTTGTCACATAGTACATAACACACATGAACTTATACAAAATATAAAGACGTTGAGGCAGTAACAATAGATACCCAAGTCTCATGACATCTCATTTTGGGGGCAAGTTGTTCTAAAGTCCCCAAAATTCAAAGAACTGGAAGAGCGTAAGCATCCTGTGGAGTTAATGCTGACGAAGAGCACATTCCCCTTTCTTTGCACCCACCTTGGCCTGGACAGCATATGACGCCAGGAGCACGGATGCCTCAGGAGGGCAGTAGACCTTTTCATCCAAAATCTGCTTCTTCACCTGAAAGGGGCAAAGAGGGAGATAGGCAGTGGCATGTGTGGATGACAACAGATGGTTGCAGGGTATTCTAAATGAGGGCTGTTCGCCTCAATTAACAAAGCAGCCTGTTAATGATTTTCTGACAAAGGGAACTTTTTTTAAAAATGTTGCAGACCAGTTGAAAGTTCAGCCACCGAGAAACAATCAGTAAGACAGACAGCTGCACAAAAGTCAGTAAGATGTGTTTGCCAGGCAGTGGTGGCGCACATCTTTACTCCCAGCACTGGGGAGGCAGAGGCAGGGGGATCTTTGAGTTCAAGGTCAGTCTGGTGAGTTCCAGGACATCCAGGATCACACAAAGAAACACTCTCGAAAAACCAACCAAACAACAACAAAATCCTCCTCCTGTGCTTGATTACAGCGGAGACTGACAAGGTGGCTGATGAGAGCCGAGGGTCACTGAACCTTCTGTCTCAGTGCTGGCCTGGGCGCACTCACAGAATTGCAGGAGATGGAGTGCACTTTCAAATCTTCATAAGACAAAAGTCACCAAGGCCACTGAATTATGACTGTAGAAAAAAGTCATCGCTTCCAATGTGCTGCTCTAAGGAAAAAGGAAGCAATAAAATTTGATCGATTCAACTTTTAAGTACACATGAGGCTCAGGAAATATAATTCCTAAGCCATAATGTTGAATTAACATATCTCATTACACCTAATTTCTTACAGTGGTGCAGTGTGTGATGTTCCAGACACAAGGACAAGAAAGCCGCAGGAAGCAGGGGTACACTAACAAAGCCAACTGTCTTTTCAGATTCATAGTAGTAAATGTTGCCTTCCTTAGTCACAAAAACAAACTAACATTTCAACAGGAAGGGAAAATCAAGCCAAAGTCAGAGGAGGGACAGGTGCTGCCCCAAGTGTGCACAGGAAAGCCATTCCTACAACACTAAGTCTCGTGTAGCTTAAGCTTGTCTTCAGTTCTCTATAATAGAAGATGACTACTGACTCTCCTGTGGATTACAAAAGCACACTATGTTCTGTTTATACAGTGCTGGGGTTAGAACCCAAGGCTTCCTGAATACGAAGAAAGCATTTCATCTATAGAGCTGCAGCCCAACCCCCAAAGAATCTTTATGTGGCTTCAGTCACACATGCAATTTTCCCCAGGCTTTAAAGCCAAGAAAAAATGAAAGCTGAGCTGTTCTGAAGCAGTGAGACTTCAAATCTCCTAGTTCCTTTACAAAGAGATAAAAAAGCAGCCATAACACAAAAACAATCTGAAAGGGCTACCTTTTAACCTAAAACACACATACAGATTTCTTTGGCCACGCATGGGGGCACACATACTATAATCCCAGAATCTGAAAAGCAGGGGCAAAAACATCTTAAGCTCAAGGCCAGCCTTGGCTACGTAGTGAGAATCTCTTCTCCAACAAAACAATACAACATTATTTGGAGGGTAATATTACATTTCACATACTACATCATGAACACAATACACAGAGATTCCAAAGTACAAGGATTGTGTAAAAATCTGATATAATTCTGGGAAATCAATGTAATTAATCGTTATATCCTTTACATCACAGACAGTGGGCATCTTAAGGCACATAAGCAGCTCAGGCATCAGTCACTACAAAGCCATGAAACTGAGAGGCTCTCTGGCTGTGACAGAGCAAGGTTTCCACCCTTAGACGAACCACCTCACTGTGCTCCTACATGGTCAACCTATAATTCTGGAACACTTATTATTTCTTCAGTTTGGTTGAACAATAACTTAAGAATGCCAGCTGCAAGCCGGGCGGTGGTGGCGCACACCTGTAATCCCAGCACTCTGGGAGGCAGAGGCAGGTGGATTTCTGAGTTCGAGGCCAGCCTGGTCTACAGAGTGAGTTCTAGGACAGCCAGGGAAAACAGAGAAACCCTGTCTCGAAAAAACAAATCCAACCGCCCCCCCCCCCCCAAAAAAACCAACAACAACAAAAAAAGAATGCTGGCTGCATATTTAGTGAGCCTATCTTTAAGGGGATTGCACTCTGAAAAGGAGGAAATGAAATATATACCCAGAGTAGCATAGAACAGACTGTCTGAAACACCTTAGACATGGGACAGACCAAGAGTCACTGGCATTCAAAAGTCCTGCCTCAATGACCCAGATCTTGAACTTTAAAGGAACTTTTCGCTAAGCCTCTGAGGCTTTTCTTTATAATGTCAGAGAACTTTTAAGTTAGCTAAAAGAAATAGGGATCCATCTTCATGGAGGATTTATACTGGGTAACTGTCTATTCTTTATCATCACACCTCTGCAATTTCATCTGACACCAATTCTCATTGCTTGGGTAAAGTTCTATTCTGAAGATTTTTTTTCCATTACTGAACCAAAGGACTGTCTATTTGGAGGCAGAACATTTTCTGCAGTGTGGAACTGTTTGTGGTCAACTCCCCCAGTCTGCTTCTGAAACCATACCCGGATTAGTCCTCTTAAGGCCATAGAGGGAGGGGGGGGGAGATAGAATAGGCTAGTGTACCTGTAAGAAAAATAAGTGTTGTGTGATCTCTTGAACTAGCTCCTCCTCAGCATTTTCAGGATAAAATTTGGCCAGGAAGTGAAAGGTAACTGGTTCTTCCTTCGAAACATCATGATCCAACACCTGCAGAATTGCAGAGCAAAAAACATGCTGTGCTGGACCCTCTTCTTCATGTACAACCTTCAAAGCATGCTTTGCAGGGAAGGCAGAAAATCCCTTCCCATTACATTCCTCCCATTTCCTAAAGGCTGTTTCTACAGTTGGAAGCACTCACAGAGCCATCCATAGCAGGTTATAATATCCACTTCATGCAGGGGTTCTGAACCAAATCAATCAATAACCCACGGGGTAAGCGGAGCTGCAGTGACAGCACCAGGATTCTCAAAGCCACAGAAAATGGTTACAAACAAGAATCTACAACTCTAAGATCTTGGACATTATTGTTTATGGAAGACTGAAATAACAACATCTGCCTCTGTTCTTGTTTTATTGCCTACACTCATAGGTTTCACTGGAATATAGCTTAAACACAATAAACTAGATTTCTGAGATCATTTACATGTTATGAATACTAGAAGTGAAACATATCCATCATGGCAATGCTTTGTTCCTGGAATTTTCCAGAGATGGCCACAAAATGCTTGCAGTGCAGTAAGTAAACCATCGCCTTTAATCTTCCCTTTACAATCCCACCCACCCCCTGAAAAGCTTGGACCATCTGGTCTCCAGAGTGAATTCCATTTCAGGACATAAGCATGCTACCAGGCTCCATTAACATGTGTCATAATTTATTTCTGTTGAGCAGCAGGTTCTATGACTCCTGATGCCCCCAATCTAATATCCATTTGGCTAACACTCAGGTATGATTTAAAATTCACTTTGCTGAGAATCATAAAAAGATATAAAAAGCTTTGCTGTTGCTGATATATAACTCTCCACATGCCTGCCCAAATTCCAGTGGCAGTCCCTAAGGGATTTAAAATAAACCTAATCTAGGTTGCCCTCCTAGACACTGGCTCTTTGTGGCACTGAGTTTCTAATCATTGGAGTGACCATGTGAAACTGACAACCAACAGGAGTTCTAAGCATGAAGGAGTTCACCACATACATGCTCTGAACACAGTTTGAATACCTCACTTAATACTAGTGAGACAAGTGACTTTTGTTGGTCATCATATTATGCAGTAGATAACGTCAGTGGTAACATTGATAGGGGTAACATTTAGAGTCAGAGTTAGACACGGACTGACTTTAGGAATCAGGGGTCCTTGGGCCCTATTCTCCAGCCATCTTCAGTGTTGGGTGGCCAGGAAAATGGATGGGGATGTCTTTGTGTGAGGATATGAACCCCTTAGAGGGCAGCTTCCTTAAGTCATATCCATTTCCAAATCACCTTCAACTTGCTAGAAACCTAGATTCCACATGCTTAAGAAGCCCCAGAGAACCCCAGAGGAGGAAAGGGTGTTGCTCGGTCTCGGGCTCTTTATTACTTATTAATGGTTAAGTCAGTTGGATCCTCATGTTCTCAAAGACTTGTTAAAAAACAAAAACCAATTCTAAAGAATATGAGCCCTAGGAAAATCTCTCACAGATGTAAATTGTTGTTGTTTCAAAGCATAAAATGATAGTGGTAATGTCCTGGTGAACCCTGCCTGTCTGGGAGAGTCTGTGGAGGCTAGAAATGCCTATAGGACCTGCTTTCTACACATATGACTATTTAAAAAATTGTTCCCTTTTTTGCCATGTCCCTGTCACACCTCAACAATGAGCAAATAAGCTAAGTGCATGCTCAGGAAAACAAACAAACAAAAACAAAAAACAAACCCAGAAAGCACAAGCCTTCCCCACTGGTTCCCCGAGATCTAGACAACCTTCTTGTCCATTTTGAGCCAGGCCACCGTGTCCTTGATTGTATACTGCAGTCCAAAGAACCAGGTTTCCCGAAGCCCCAGCGTCCGGCACACCAAATCAAACAGGTCCTTCCCTTTCCATTTCATCTGCAACATAACAAACCAACAGGGAGGGATGTTGTGAGCAAAAACCACAGTCGGCTCACATACACAACTGTTTTTCGCACTCTCCTTGGTCACCAAAATGGCTGATGAACACTGGATTCCCAAATAATTTTAATGCTTCCCACACAAAACCATGAGTGGGAAAATACCAATTAGAGTTTAATGGCTTAATTGCTGCAGAGCACACACAATATCTCCTTGGACAGTTCCATACAGATCTCAATAACCCTGAAGCTGCTAATTTAGGAAACCTGGTAAATAAGCAGCCTCACTTAGGGGAGTAGAGCCTCCAGAATTAGCCTGGAAGATGGCTAGCTTTTGAGACACTAACTCCCTCAAGATTACTTTGTTGATTTTTGTTTTAAATGGTAACTCTGTCTTTTAATAAAGGATAAGTATTTTTTTTACTTAAAAATTAGTATTACTAAAGCAAAAAATTAAATATATGGAAACTGTACCCAAAGTCACAAACTGGGTAATGAAACAATGAAAGACTCAATAGACCCATTGCAGGTCTCTCTATCAGGCTGCCTGGTTAGACCCAAGCAGTTGCTCATGTCACAAAGAACAATCTAAATGTTCAGTGTCCAAACTCACACAATGAAAAGACACAAATGTACTATGGTATATCTATTCCACAGCCACACTTTCCAAAGGACTTGGAAGAATGTCTGCTAAACCTTTTCTATGCTACTCAATGGTGTAGCTGGAAAAAGTAAGCTCATCTTCATAGGGTAAGAGGATGCAGGGCAGCTGAGCAAATGTTGCCACCTAGTGGCTTTAAGTTAACTAAGTTTTTCGTATATTACTTCTTAGCTACTATTTGCTGGCTACCCACCCCAACTACCCCATCAGATAAACATTCAACAACACTTGAACACAGTTATGATCATATGAAACACATGCATGACCAACCAACATTCAAATGTAAGGGAATGACAAAATCACCTGACTGCAGAAGCATCTGCATCTTTCCCACCCCCATTAGAAAACCTCTACCCACCAGGGACATCGCCCAATCAGTGAAGTGCTTGTCACGCTAGCATGACAGCCCATGCTAGTTAGTGTGCTTGATCCCAGCACTCATGTAGAAAGTTAGTTGTGGTGGCCCATCCTTGTAATCCCAGCACTGAAGGAGTGGAGTAGGGTGGGGTAAGGGGTGGAGCTCACTTGCCTAATAAAGGAACTCCAGGCCCCAATAAGCATTTAGCTTAAAAGGGGGGCGGGGGTCCACGAAATTGCTCTGAGTAAGGGGCTCTTGCTGTCAAGTCTGAACATCTCCAACCAGAGTTCAATCCATATGGTAGAGGAAGAGAACTGGCTGCCCAGATTGCCCTCTGACCCACATACCATGGCATACTCAGAGGGGGGGGGGCGGTAAAATTAGAAGCACAAACAAGGTGAGCAGCTCCTGAGGAAACAGAGGTTGACCTCGATGCTTGTGTGGGGTGTGTGTCATGGTGAGTATGTGGAGCTCAGAGGACAACATGGTGGAATTGGTTCTCTCCTCAGACCTTTCTATGGCCCTGGAGAGCAAATTTGGGTAGACAGACTTGTCCAGTAAGCACCTTTATCCACCAGCTATCTTGTCTACCCCTTTAGCACCTGATCCCATCCCCAAGTGCTAAGGGATCAAGCCCAGGGTCTTGCTTTTCTTAGGCAGAATCCTACCACTGAGCCACACTCCCATTCCAGTCTATTTTTAATAGATGTGAATGAACAGTCCTTTGCAGGTGCTCAACAGGAGAGGCCATCTCTGTTTGCAGCCAGAGCCAGTAACCCAAATGGTAGGACACTGAAACCTCAGCACGTAAGTGGCATATTGACTTTGGTCCTTTGCCAAACAAGGCAAACCCTAGCCCCACTCCCTCTCTGACTATAATGAGGTCCCTGGAATACTTTAATAATATAAATCTTTAGGATAGGGAAAAATAAATGAGTTCTATTTTAAACCCCAACTGCTCCCCCTTTTACAATGCTGTGTGATAGGCACACCCATTTGACAACTGGACAGAGGGTTCTAATCCCTGGAAGGTCTTAATTCCTACAAGCAGATTTAACTAAAGAGTTGTTATTTTGGAGAACTGGAAGCTTCAGAACACTGATTGTCCTCTTGTCTCTATTTTAAGCAGGACACAGTATATAAATTATAAATGCCTACCTTGCCACAAGATAAATGTGCCACTAAAGAACATGAATTAACTTGAAGAAGTTAAATATCCAAGGGCCAAGAGGCTCAGGATATCATTTCCGATCCACCATAACTCACAGCCATTGCCAGGCCAGACCTTGGTACAAAGGGCTGTCAACAAGCAGGATGAGCAAAGGGAGGACAGTGAGTGAGCCTGCGTTCTGGAGAGCTGCAAACCTTAACACAATGCTGTAGTAACTCAGTGTTCCTGTATGCTCCTCTACTTCTTTGTTTTTAAAAATACAGAGCTATTTTTGTTAAAATGCAAAAAGACAATGCCTTTGCCCCCATGGAGCTTGCAATAAAGTGAAGAGGAACAATTCTCAGAACAATTCAGATTGCCCTACTTACATTTTTCTCCTACTTATATTTTAACATCGGTGCAAAGAATCACAGGCTAACAGAACTGGAAATAAGCCTCAGTCCTGGAATCCATGCTCTTAGTGTTAAACTGAGTAAACTGAGTCACCAATTATTTGGCCCCTCTTTTCTTTTTTTCTTTTTTTTTTTTTGGGGGGGGGTGTTCAAGACAGGGTGTCTCTGTGTAGCCCTGGCTGTCCTGGAACTCACTCTGTAGACCAGGCTGGCCTTGAACTCAGAAATCCGCCTGCCTCTGCTTCCCAAGAGCTGGGATTAAAGGCATGCACCACCACTGCCCGGCTGGCCCCTCTTTTCATGGTGACCTAAGTAGGCAAACCCCTAGTCTCATAAATATCCTTTCCCAGCTCTGTGATCATCAAATCTTTTGTCCCTACCTTGCCCAGTAAGTGAACAATACTGAAACAGAACCCCTTCCCAGAAGAGTCATATAGCTCATTTACTGCTCTGTGAAATTAGAGTCCATTTTCCAACAAGTACTATAAAGCATCCCAGAGTAGAGCTCAGCCACATACTGAGGCTATACAATGATGGAAATAGGCTATATGTGGGAGAAGGAAGAAAGAACTCAGGGCAGGACTTGAAGAACAGCTGAGGGTTCAATGATAGAAGGAACTCCATCTTAAACAACAAAACAAAAACTACCACCACCACCAATAGCAATAAAACCAACAACAACAACAACAAACCCACGAGTATCTGATAGCCAGCTTCAGGAGTGGGTGTGTGGGGGAGTGGCACTCTGTACTGGGGCAGGTGGTCCACTTCAGCCTTTAGTTTTGAGGACTCATCTGCTTTCTGCCTGTACTCTCCTAGGTGAGGAAAAGTTGCAGTCTAGACAAGAGCACAGAGCAGACTTCTCCTGGCATCAAAAAGGCAGTAGGAAAGAAATGGCCTGGGACTGGAGAGGAGGCAACCCCAGAACCAACACTTAAACAGGTTAGAAGGAGAAAAATTCAAAAAGGACACCTACCTTCACTTCCAGCTTCAGCACCTGGTATCACAGGAAAAAAAGAGAAGGAACACAGAAAAAGCAACACGTTTGGTGAAAACAGATGGGCAACCAGCTGCCTAAAGAAAGCAGGTGTCCTGGTAGTGTGTACCTTTAATCCCAGTCCCAGCTTGGAAGGCCAAAGCAGGCAGATCTCTGAGTTCAAAACCAGCCTGGTCTAGAGGGTAAGTTCCAAGTCAACCAAGTCTACCTTGTCTCCAAAAAAATAAAAAGACACAAGCAAGCAAAGTAGAGATGCCTTAAAGATATTTAAGCTTCAAGCCCTCTTGGGCTAGGAGCTGGCTCAGCTGCATGTGCCACAAAGCCTAAAGACCCCAGTTCCTTCTCTGGGACCTACAAGGTAGGTGTGATAGTTTGTATATGCTTGGCCCAAGGAGTGGGGGTGGCACTATTACAAGGTGTGGCCTTGTTGGAGTAGGTGTGTCACTGTGGTGGTGGGCTTTACTACCCTCCACCTAGCTGCCTGGAAGCCAGTCTTCTCTTAGTGACCTTCAGATGAAGTTGTAGAACTCCTAGCTCCTCGTGCACCATGCCTGCTTGGACACTGCCATGCTCCTGCTTTGATGATACTGGACTGAACCTCTGAATCGATCTGTCAGCCAGCCTCAATCGAATGTCAGTATAAGAGTTGCCTTGGTCATGGCATCTGTTCACAGAAGTAAAACCCTAACTAAGAAAATAGGATAGAGTCGGGCGGTGGTGGCACACGCCTGTAATCCCAGCACTTGGGAGGCACAGGCAGGCGGATTTCTGCATTGGAGGACAACGTGGTCTACAGAGTGAGTTCCAGGACAGCCAAGGCTACACAGAGAAACCCTGTCTCAAAACAAACAAACAAACAAACAAACAAACAAGAAAATAGGATAGAGCTAACCCCACAAAGTCATCCTTTGATCTTCATATATGTGCTCCCAACACAGACACAAAGTAAATACATTTAAATGTAAAACAAAACAAAACACTCAAAAGACCTTCACTTATATAACAAAACATTCTCAGATGAGACAGGAAAATTACTTAAGCCAGAAGTTCAAGATAATCCAGGGTAGTATAGTGGAACCTCATTCCAAAACCAAAGAAAATATTTTGTCTATTAAGTTTTGTGGGCTTTGTTGTTGTTTTGGTGTTTTTGTTTGTTTGTTTTGTTTTGTTTGTTGTTTTGCCAGACGTGTGGACTTATACCTGGAATCCTAGCACTTGAGAGGTTGAGGCAGGAAGCGAGCTTTGACTCAAAAACAACAATAACAATCAAAACAAAAAGACCTAGAAGTTTTCTGTTTGATTAATCTCCACATGTTACCTATAAAAGGCCATGCTTTCAACATGTTCTTTCTCAAAAGTATAATGTCTCCATTATCTTCTTTATTTGAATTTCTGTTTCTGTACAAATAAGAACTGTTGGCCAGAGGTGGTCTAGAGAATGGTCAAGTTCCTGTAGAAGAGTGAAATCGGCTTTCTTGGAATAAACTGCTTTGCCTGAGCATGGTTATTTTTCTGTCTGGTACTGCACCATGCTGATGCTCAGATGACTCACTGTCATCTGAAGGTCTCTGTGGACTGATGGCACCTCTTAACTAGGAATGGCATTAGTCATCATCCCCAGTGACCAATGGGAAGTACACAGAGTACACAAGACACATCCTACAGCAGCTGTCTAATATGACTGACTCAGAGACTTAGATCTTAACCCATATATTCATTCCTTCTCCAAATGTACAGTGAACACACATTGTGTTTAAGGATGGGGTGCTTAAGGTACAGGGGACCAATGGGTGACAAGGGACAAGTCTTCACATTTATAGTTTTTTGAGCAGAAGTCATCCAAGAACAGATGATCATCACAGTGAGATTTTCAACACTGAAACACTTGATATGACAGGGATACCCAGGGACTGTTGGAACTCCTAAGAAAGAAATTCCCTTTTCACAGAAATGACATCTAAACTGACTCATGGTGGAAAAGAGAAGCCAAGAGCAAGACTGGGTTTGGAGAAGAAGACAAGAAAGGGAGTCGCAAAGAGAACAGTTTCTACAAAGGTCCAGAGAACAGTTTCTACAAAGGTCCAGAACAAAAAAGGTTCTTAGGGGAAATGAAATATTTTAGTTTTATTGGAAAATACTTCTGAATTTACAAAAGAACCAAAGTAAGCCAGTGAAATTTCAAAGATAAAGGCACCCTGTCACCAAGCATGACCACCTGAGTCTGGTCCTCAGGAGATTTCTTCTCAAGCCCCAGGAGACTTGAAGAAGTGGTCTTCACTGAGGAGACACACTGGCAGAGTTGGGTCTTGGGGTGAAAGGGGCTGACAAAAGGTCATGTCAGCCTGAAGGCATGTGAGACACATACACACACACACACACACACACACACACACACACACACCACACCACACACACCACATACCACACACACCACACACAGAGATATGAAAATGAGAACTGAACTACAGCTACACATACAGGCACACACCTATGATCTTAGCAAGATCAAGAGGCTGAAGAGGCTGAGTTCAATGTCAGCGTGAGTGCTATAGTAAGACTCTCAAAATACAAAAACAAGAGACAGGCATGGGCTCTAACAGTCCATGACTTTAATCCCAGCACTGGAGAGGCAAACATATCTCTATGAGTCTGAGGTCAGCCTTCTCTCCATAGTGAATTCCAGTTCAGCCAAGACTACATAGTAGGATCCTATCTCAAAAAATCAACAAAATAACAAAATCCCCAGCATCTAAACAGGATATTTTGTCAACTGTCTAACTCTACTGCTAGCATCTAATCCACAGAACCCAGAAAATACTCTGGTAACTGTTTCTCCAGTCTCCTAAGGCTAGAACACAACTGGTACTATTCTAGACATATAGAAGGTAAGATAAATCATTACACAAGTTGGATACCTCAAGATCTCGGGGCTTCTTTCCAGGAACCAGCCAAAAAGGTATAGATAAGTGACTTATCTGCCACCAGTATTTATCTCAAGTGCTATTGCTGTGTGACCTTGGGCAAGTTATTGAACTTCCCCAAGAATAAGCAGAACCTGTCTAAGTAGATTGATCTAAGGATTAAGTGAACTCATACAATGAAAAAGACTAAGACAGTGCTGGGCCCAGAGCAAATAAGCACTCAATAAGGGTTGGTTCTTGTTAATTCTCACTCTGCCTCCCTCCTTTGATTCTCAAGTGGTATGCTGCTTAAAGCCTCCCGGCCCCACTTCATACCACAGTGATGGATGACAGGTAGTAAAGGGCACCATCAATTCTCATCCAGTTAACCATACTATCACTCATTTGGCAAACATTTATTGAGCACCACTACATCCTAGTCTTTGTGCTCGGCACAGGAGATAAATGATGAATTCAGAACAAGACAGTCCCTGTTCCTGTCTGACAAGGAAGACAGGTAAATGAATAAGGAAAAACGAATCTGCTAAGTGCTAACAGAACAGGCTGCTGTGGGAACACAAATAGAGCCCAGGAAATTTGAGGGAGGGGGGCTTCACTGCGGAGACACTGGCTGAGCTGGGTCTTGTGGTGAAAGAAAGCTGACAAAAGGAAGGTCATGCCAGCTTGAAGGAACAGTGTGTCTACACTTGGGTCCAAGCTGTTGCAAAGTAAAGGAATGTTCTCTGCACTTTTCTAGGATATGACAAACAGCATGATTTCCAATCTGTAGTACTGAATGTTCAATGCAGGGCTGAATACATAGCTTTGGCCTGGTACACACGGCAATTCTCATTCTGCACAACTGACCTGGGACCAGGCTGTGTCAGGGCACTAGATCAAAGCGGAGATGCACATAACAAAAGTAGAAGCCAGGAAGAATGGGATGTGTCTCCTACTTATTTCCTATTAAAACATTCCTAGCCAGTGCTTGATGACACAAGCCTGTAATCTCAGCCCTTTGGAAGATGGACACAAATTCTAAGCTAGCCTGAACTATGGAGCAAGAAAAGTGTTTCTGACACCTGATGACACATAAGCCTTTCAGACTTCCATTTATATTATGATAGACCTTTCATTTTTTTATTATATTTTTGTTTATTTGTGTACATGCATATGTGAATGCATGTGGTCAGAAGACAGTTTGTGAACTGTCTTCTTTCCTTCTACCATTTGGACACCAGAACTTTTGAATTGAGGTCATCATCATGCTTGGTGGCAAGTACCTTTACCTAACAAATAAATGATCTTGGTGGCACTAGATGGTCCTACAGACCGTATTTGGGGAGGGGGTGCACACACACGTATGTGGAGGTCAAGGGACAGCTTGGAGGAGTTGGTTCTCTTCTTCCACCATGTGGACCCAGCAGACCAAGTTCACATCATCAGGGGGACTGGGGAGTTAAGAGCACTGGCTGCTCTTGTAGAGGACACAGGTTCTGTTCTCAGCACCCACATGATAGTTCAGCTCATAACAGTCCTTAACACCAATTCCAAGAGTCTGATCCCCTTTTCTGACTCTATGAACAGCATGTACACACGCAGTGCACATACAACACATGCAAGCAAAACATGCATATACACAAAATAAAACTTAATGAATCTTAAAAAAAAATCAGGTTATCAAGCTACTCTACACACTGAGTAATCTTGCCAGCCCTGTGTGCAGGCAGCTGAGGAAGCCTGCACTGAGTGAACATGTAAATAGCAGATGAACTCCTGAGCGTGCACTGTTGACATGGCCGTGCCTATCAAGGATCAATGCCTCAGACCCACTGGAATTTGTGAAAGTCTTCCCACAGTTGTGAGGTTTAGAATTTAAAACCTTCCCCTATTTCAAATGCCAGTGTTTAAAAATGATTGACCAGTGTATGCAAAACCTAGCAACTACAGTTTCCTCCTCCTAGATACCAACTGCCTGAGACTTCTACTACAGGCATGTCTCACCAAGACTAGCCACCTACCCTGTGCTGTACATAACAGCCATACAGAGCTTGCTGCAGCACCATCAGAGCACACACAACCATGCAACCGCAGCTTTTCGGTGTATCTTGGCCATTTCTTTAGTGCCTATCCCTTCTTTATTTCCTCACTGCCCCTCATCAGGCCGAGGAGCCAAGCAGTGTAGTGTATTTGTAGGCTTTGTAGTATTTGTAGGCTGCTGCTGCTGCTTCTTCTTCTTCCTCTTCTTCTTCTTCTTCTTCTTCTTCTTCTTCTTCTTCTTCTTCTTCTTCTTCTTCTTCTTCTTCTTAAGTTAGGTGTATAGTGTTTTCTGAACAGTTTGTCAAAAATAGAAGAGTCTCTGGTTTTCATGAAGTGTACACTTAAACCTATCTCTTTCCATCTGGCAAAAGTATTCAACTTCTGCAGCCCTCTTCCCTGGTCTTAGCTGGAGACGAGGAAAGGGCTGAGGCAGGTGTTCACTTTGCAGAAGGAATGAGGGTAGTGCGCAAAAAGAAGAAAGGCCCAAGAGCGTGGGAAGCAGCCTCACTAGGTAGAGGCATGCCCCTGCAGGCCTCCTGCCCTCACAGTGCCCTTCAGGCAGAGGGGCTGGAAGGAGGCCTCTGGAAGCTGCTTGGCTGTGGCTGTGCTTGCTGTCCTGTTACTTTAACAGGCTGCAGTGTGATGTCATAGAAATATATTGCGCCTGTATCAAAGACAGATGTGTATGAACTTTATAAACAGGACTAAGTGCTGTCGGCTTGTTATTTTTTATAGGGGCTAGATTTACAAGCATTACCGGGAGTGAAGTACGTGTTATTTATCAGCTTTAGAATGTTTTAAGTAAATAGCACTGAACACTTACCCTGCAATGCAGGAACACAGCTAGAATTCCTGCTTTTCAGACACAGAAAGCAACTGGCATCAGTAACCAGTGGAGCTGACTGGAATCTGTTAGCTAGGACGACCACCTTACCAGTCGGCTAGAATTCTACCAAATCCTGACACTTCCATCAGTTTCCTGACTTTGTCAGTCTTGACTCGGCAGTTCTCTTTTCTCCAGTAGCATTGTGCAGCCCCTGACAAGCAAAGTCCTTGTACACACTGATACTACTGCAGGGTGAGAGGAAACTAGGCCACAGAAAGGCCACAGCAAAACAAGGTTTCAAGTCTCTTGAAGAAAGTAAACCCAACTGGGACGCTAGATGTGAATGTCTAAGAGTTAGAACTCACAGAAAAACTTAGATTTCACATACACACAACCCACAACTGGAAAGAGCTAAGACAGAGGCTTTTCGCAAACAAGGAGGTAAGCCAACCAGCAGCTACACAGCAGTCCTGTTTAGCTATTGATTCAAAAAAAAAAAAAAAAAAAAAGAAGAAGAAGAAGAAAAACCAGAGAACCCATTTGCTTATCAGAGCCTTCCTTCCAATTAGCTCACAAGCTGCTCTGGCATTTGCCACAAAAACTGTGGAAAGGTTAGATTCCGTACAGATAGCACAACAGAAGGACTGTGCTGCTCTGGCTCAGGGCCTGCGCCCCGTGTGTGCCATTATTTCAGAAATTGGAAAACTCAAGATGACTGATGTCTCTGCTCAACGGTTATTCACAACAGATGCTTGTAGTCATAACTAGCCTATGAGAAAAAATTTTAAAAAGACTTGTGAATTTAAGATGTTTGTATTCAAGTCGTAATACAACTTTTATTTATTTATCTTTAAAAAAAAAAAAAAGCAACAGCCATGTTGGCATTCAACATTAATTTCAGCACATGGAGTCAGAGAGCCAAGCAAATCTCAAGAGTTTTAGACCAGCCTGGTGTCATACATATGACGCTTGTTTGTTTCATGCCAAAACACACACACAAACACAGAGGAGGGAAAATGAGAGCGAGAGAGTGTGTGTGTGTGTGTGTGTGTGTGTGTGTGAGAGAGAGAGAGAGAGACAGAGAGAGAGAGGGAGAGAGAGAGGGAGGGAGAGGGAGAGGGAGAGGGAGAGGAAAAGAGAGAGAGAGAGAGAGATTATCCCTCAAATATTTCAATTTAGAGTCTGGTAGGCCAGGTGATGCATGCCTTGTCAATCTTGTAAAGTAGGGGTAGGAAGATCATCAAACCTTCAAAGCATATTTGTTCTATGTAGCAGTTTTTTCCTTTTTTTTTTTTTTTTTCTTTCTTGGTTTTTCCAGACAGGGTTTCTCTGTGTAGCCCTGGCTGTCCTGGAACTCACTCTGTAGACCAGGCTGGCCTTGAACACAGAAATCCGCCTGCCTCTGCCTTCCAAGTGCTGGGATTACAGGCGTGCACCACCACTGCCTGGCTTCCACTGCCCAGCTTCTACTTAGCAATTTATAGGCCAGCCAAAGCTACAAAGTGACTCCCTGTCTCAAAAATGACACACAATGGTTGTTATTAGGGGCTGAGAGTACAACTCAGTAGGCATAATTTTTGCCTAGCATATTCAATCCCCAGCAACCTGCTCCCAAACATGTATACACATAACTTTGCTATGTAATAGGTGAAAAATGAACTCTGTTAAAATCTGATTAATCAAAGAAAAATCCAAAAGGAGTAAGACTACACCACAAAAGTAGGTTTTTTCTGTCCCTTGAACTTAAACTGCATAAACAGTCTGGACACATCCCTTCATGTGGACATTATTACTCACCATAAGAGAACAAAGAATCCTCCAAAAAGAAACAAGAGCAAAACAGAAAATCTGATTTGTTTTTGCTGCTGTGCAGTCCTGAAGCCTATATCCCTCAACACAAGCTGAAACTTTCTCTTTGTGGAAAAAAAGATAATTTTAAAAGTTCACCAATCTAGTCTGGTGATTGTGGAGCATGCCTTTAATACTAACTAGCACTTAGGACGCAGGGGCAGGCAGATCTCTGTGAGTTCAAGGCCAGGTCAGTCTACAAAGCCAGTTTCAGGATAATTAACACTACGTAGTGAAACCCTGTTTCAAAAACCAAGCAGCCAACCAACTAAACAAGTCTACTTTCAATCTCCCACCCTGTCAGTTTCTGCTAATAATCAACTACAGCAATTAATTTCCTCTTCCAGTCCTCCATCATCTATTATTGTACTCAGTATATATAAATTATTAGTTTCAAGGCTTTCCATCAATTGTATTTTCTCTCCTTCCACCAATTACCTGACCTTATTATAACTCAGTCTACACGTTACTGAGTCAGCGAAGCTACATGCTTCTAGACCTTTCTTTTTTTTTAATTTTTTAAAAAGATTTATGTATTTATTTTATGTGAGTACACTGTCACTGTCTTTAGACACACCAGAAGAAGGCATCAGATGATTGTGAGCCACCATGTGGCTGCTGGGAATTGAACTCAGGACCTCTGGAAGAGCAGTCAGTGCTCTTAACTGCTGAGCCATCTCTCCAGCCCCAAATGTGTAGCCCAGGCTAGCCTTGAACTCATGATCCTCCTGCCTCTGCCTCCTTCAGCAAATCCTACCGGCGTGAGTCACCACTACCAGCTAGGCCTTTCTAAGAACTATTCCTTCCACTCTTTTCACTACCCACCCAAAATTATGCAAGAGTTAGTATGTACTTCACATATATGGAAAAATAAAATAAGTTTATTGTTTCCCAACATTCTCATCTTTTCTCCAGTTCTACAGATCACCAATTCTTTAAAGCTAAGGGCAACACACACACACACACTCTCTCTCTCTCTCTCTCTCTCTCTCTCTCTCTCCTCTCTCTCTCTCTCTCTCTTTCTCTAAGTCTCCAGAATATAAACAAGTACTGCACAATCTGTGGACACTCGGTAAGTGCTGTGGTTGGCTGGTGATGTTGATGATAATGATGATGATAGCTAGATGAGGCTTCTGAGTAGAACACTCCTAAGTAATGATTGCAATGAAGCAAGAATTTATGAAACTCTTTATTAAAATTCTAATTACATAACTAGGCCTTAAGATACATATTTCCCCCTTTGGTGACACATACTGATTCCCTTTTTCTAAAAATACCTTAGGAAAGAAATCTAAACCTCAAAGAACCAAAGAAAAAAATGTTCCACACAACAAAAGGCAGTATTAGGAAGAAACAAATCATAGCACTTTGGGAAGCCATAAAATGTAGGTTTTAAACTCTGATTCAGTCTTTAATCTTTCAAAGCAAATAAGTTGCTGGTTTTTAGGGAGTAATCGTCTTTATGATTGCAGCTTCTGGCATCTTCCCTACCCAAATGGAGAGTGACTACTGGATCAGCAGTGAGCCCAGAGATCAATATTCCAGATCCTTCTTCCTACTACCACAACCAACCTGTGACTTCAGTGACCTAGTTTAAGTAGGCTCCAGTGTTTTCATCCCTAATTCCTCCATGCCTTGTGTAACCTCCAGATCTTATGCTGGAGCAAGGGGGATGTACTTGTTTCAAAGTCAGCTAGCAAACAGATGACAAAGCAAAAAGGAAACAATTACAGTGTTTTAAAAGCAAGATAGAGCCTGTCCTCCAAAAGCCAGGAAGACAGTATCTATCTGAGGAAGTTAGCTCACAACATGACAGCAATCATAGCTCTGCCAAACAGCCATAAACACTTCAACCTGCTGTGCTGAGTAAGTCACTTAACCTCTTCCGGAGCTCAACCTCTGCAGTAATCAAGTGGTCACCCTCTGAGTCCATGAGTTTGAGATGGTTTTGTATAAATCAGATAGTACTTTTTTTTTATTGCTGGAATAATTTCCTGTCACTCCTTTAACAACCCATTCTGTTAGTTTCATCATTTCTAAGAATGTAACTAATACTTAATACTTCACTAATATATACTTTCTGGAATGTCTTTACTCTGGGCACTGCTAGTATGATCCTTCTGCCTCACAGTCAAAAGTGGATTATAGCCAGGTGGTGGTGGCATATGCCTGTAATCCCAGCACTCTGGGAGGCAGAGGCAAGCAGATTTCTGAGTTTGAGGCCAGCCTGGTCTACAGAGCGAGTTCCAGGACAGCCAGGGCTATACTGAGAAACCCTATCTCAAAAAAAAAAAAACCAAAAACAAAAACAAACGTGAATTATATAGCTAGAATGACATTGTACAACTGTAATCCCACCACAAGTGGGTCAAGAGTTTCAGCCAACCAGGGGCTAGAGAGATGGGTCAGAGGTTAAGAGCACTAGCTGTTCTTCAGAGAACCTGGGTTCAATTCCCAGTATCCACATAGCAGCTCACAACTGTCTGTAATCCCAGATCCAGGGGACCTGACACTCTCATATAGGCATACATTCAGGCAAAATGTACAATAAAAAATGTACATAATTTTTTTTAAAAAAAGAAAAAGAGTTTGAGACAACCTTAGCTACATTATGAGTTCAAGGACAGTGTGAAATACATGAGACACATTCTCAAAAGAAAAAGAAAAAAACTGGCTGCATAGACTGCTATGAACTCTTCAATTCAACAAAAATGGTAATTATAAATACTGCTGAAAAGTAAGATTTTAGCAAATAACATGCTGTGGAGAATATGCAATTAGCAATGATTACAATACTTAATATACAGAAAACAACAATTCTCCAGAAACAATAGTTGGTATGGATAAGACAAAAGCCTAAGCCAGAAGTGGTAGCTGATACCTGTATCCCTAACACTCACCAGGAGGCTGAGGCAGAAGAATAAGTGAGAATTTGAAGCCAGCCTGAGTTATAGAGACTGTCTAAAAACAACAATAAAAAGCAAAAAAACAAAAAACAACAGGAAGAAAAATACAATGCCTAATTTTTTACACTAAAATTAATTTAAAAAAAAAATTGGGGGCCGGGCGGTGGTGGCACACCCAGCAATCTGAGAGGCAGAGGCAGGCGGATTTCTGAGGTTGAGGCCAGCCTGGTCTAAAGAGTAAGTTCCAGGGCATCCAGGGCTACACAGAGAAACCCTGTCTCAAAAAACTAAAATAAGTAAATAAGTAAATAAATCAATACATACATGATGTGTATTGTTTAGGCTCTCTCCTGCAAATAAAAAAAAGAAAAGAAATTATGTGAAGGCTGGGGGTGGGGGGATAGGGGGGTGGGGGTGGGGTGGCGCAGAACAGAGTGGAACAGAGTGAGTTCCAGGACAGCCAGGGCTATACAGAGAAACCCTGTCTCGAAAAAACCAAATCCAAAAAAAAAAAAAAAAAAAATGTGAAGGGTGTTTTCCTTGCTGTATTCCTGGTACCTGTGAAGAGGGCATCAGATCCCCTGGAATTAGAGTTACAGATGGTTGTGACTCCCCACGTGACTGCTAGGAATTAAACTGGAGTCCCCCGAAAGAGTAGCCAGCACTCCTAATCACAGAAACATCTCTCCAGCTTTAACAAGGCAAAATTTCAAGTGCCTCAACATTAGGCAAAATTGAAAGTCCAAATACAACCCTCCCATTGCAGGATATTATCTAAATGATAACTCCTTCTTGGATATTGTAAAGTAAAAAACAAAACAAAACAAAAACCAAAAAGCTCCTAGGCCAGACCTAGGTAGGGCACAATCTCACAATGGCATATATTAGGGAGGCTGAGGAAAGAAGATTATAAATTCAAGGCTAATTCATATAATCCCACTGACACCCTTACTTCCCAATAAAAAGTAAAATGAATGAAAGACTAGAGATACAGCTCAGTGGAAGAACTATTACCAGGCATGCTCACGGCTGTGGGCTCAATCTCTAATACTTAAACCTCTCAGTGACCTGCCCCTCACTGCTGCAGCACTCAGGAAAGCAAGCCCTACTCCTCACCTGCGCAGCACAATAGAGCTGGCCCTGGATGTGGGGGCTGAAGATGAGCTGACCCCAAGGGCATGATCGCAGGAAAGCCAGAGAGCTAACCAGCTTAGACAACTCTGGGCTAGATCCAGAGCATTGAATTGACCCACTCCATTATCTACCCCACCAATGAATTAACTGCTGAAGTGCATGAAGGGATCAGTCCTACAGATCCAAAACTACAAGATCTCCATGACACAGGACTCCTAGGAGTCCCAGTGAGGTTCCAGTATCAATAGAGTAGCAGAAGCCAGAGGTCTCATACCAGACCAACAAGTTACTGCAATGAATATTTGTAAGCAAAGAAGTGTGGGCAAAAGGATATACTGTGGGATTCATTGTGACATACTGAAGCTTCCACAACAAGATCCGTTTTCTCTGTTAGAGGGGAGGTTGCAAGGGTAGAGGGCAGGTACAAGGGGAGGGGGAGATGAGTAGGTCTGGGGCACATGTGACATTCACAAAAAGCCAAAATAAAGTTTAAACAAACAAACAAACAAGCAAACCTCTCAGTAGTACTCAGTAGTTTTGAGGGGACAAAACTCAGAAGCAAAGCACCAGGGAGGTAGGCATCGGTCCAATCTCAAGCATTCCCTCTCTTCAAACAAACTTCTGGATAACAGATCCAGAACCAGAGCATGCAAACCAGTTCATGCAGCACCCAGAAAAATTAAACATTCCATATCTGATTCTAAGATTGTTTTTAAATTTTTTATTAGAATTACTTATTTTATGTATATGAATACACTGTAGCTGTCTTTAGACACACCAGAAGAGGGTATCAGATCCCATCATAGATGGTTGTAAGCCACCATGTGGTTCCTGGGAATTAAACTCAGGACCTCTGGAGGAGCAGTCAGTGTTCTTAACCACTGAGCCATCCCTCTAGCCCCCAATTCTAAGATTTAACACTGACTTTAGCAATACTAAAGAAACAGTAAGTTATAGGAATGAGTAAAATTGGTAAAAAGTTCAGTAGAAGGGTGAGAAGTACTGATGTCTGAAGACTTTAGCAAGAATATGAGACTGACTTAATCAGAAAATCAGCAAGAGTAAAAGATAGCAGATAAGAGCACTGCTGGGGAATTTAAAACCTCAGCCCTGTCCAGGTAAGTTCCACAATCACTCTAGATTCAGTTTTATCTGAAAGTCAAACTAACAAACTACTGAATCCCGAAGACCAGAAGCAACAAGAGGAACAAAGAGTTTCTGTGAATTTCCCTATATTTGGCTTGAATTTAGCAAAGGAGAAAAACAGGAATAGAGGTGAAAAGAGGCAGAGGGGAAAGAAAGTCATAGAAAACTCTGTCCTCTGTCTCCACCTAGTGGTGCCAGAGATTCCTCAACTGGGACAAGCAGCTTCAGCCTCTCAGAACCCACCATTATTGAAGTTTTAAGACCTGGGAAGTCGCTCAGAGAAAGAGGAGGGCTTGCCTATGGTCATAGTTTCCATCTCCAACACAATTAAAACAAGCTTACTTCTTGAAGCCAGCACTACTAACAATTTTCTGCATGCTGAAAATATCCTAAAATGCGGATTTAGACAAGTACACACGAGAGATAGAACACATCATCCTGAAACAGACCAGAAAAGCCTTGCCAGCAAGCTAGAGCAACCAGTGGCTTGAGAAAATGCAGGTCTCAAATGTCTTAAACTCTGACATTTAAACAAGTACTAGCCGGGCATGGTGGCTCATGCCTGTAATCCCAGCACTTGGGAGGCAGAGGCAGAGGCAGACGGATTTCTGAGTTCGAGGCCAGCCTGGTCTACAGAGTGAGTTCCAGGACAGCCAGGACTACACAGAGAAACCCTGTCTCAAAAAAACCAAAAAAATAAAAAATAAACAAGTACTAAACAATGTTCTCAGACAATAACATAAAACTAGCACAAATCATTGGGAGAGAAAGAAAGAAAGAAAGAGAGAGAGAGAGAAAGAGAGAAAGAGAGAGAAAGAGAGAGAAAGGAAGAAAGGAAGGAAGGAAGGAAGGAAAGAAGGAAGGAAGGAAGGAAGGAAGGAAGGAAGGAAGGAAGGAAGGAAGGAAGGAGAGACAGAAAGAGGGAAGGAGGGGGAGGGAAGGAGGGATGGAAGGAAGGAAGGAAGGAAGGAAGGAAGGAAGGAAGGAAGGAAACAGCTGAGAGTGGTGTATGTCTGTAATCCCAGCACACAGGAGACTGAAGCAGAGGGATCCAGGAAGAAGCCAGCTGAGACTACAGTGAGATGCTGTCTCACAACAATAGAAGGAGGGAATCACTGCCCTAAAGCAGCCGCTGATGCTGAGGGTCTTTGAAATGTGACTCCTTCCCTTTAGTTTTCAGATAAACAACTAGGGAAGGAGATTTAACAAGACCCAAAGAGCTGAGCCTAGACACTAGATGTTCAGAGCCCAGCTCAGGGCTCTCGATAGTTAATCTTTTTTTTTTAATTTATTTATTTATTTTTATTTATATGAGTACACTGCAGCTGTCTTCAGACACAGCAGAAGAGGGCATCAGATCCCATTACAGATGGTTGTGAGCCACCATGTGGTTGCTGGGATTTGAACTCAGGACCTCTGGAAGAGCAGTCAACGCTCTTAACCACTGAGCCATCTCTCCAGCCCCGATAGATAATCTTATACAAGTGACAGGGAACCACATACAGAGAAGGTGGATAGCCCTCCAGAGCCCAACTGTAGGCAGGCTTGCCCAACAAACTCCCTGGCAGACCTTGGAATTCATTAGACCCATACATCTGTCTGGTTTTGTTCCAGCACTCACTGATATTCATGTTTCTAAGAAAGGCTTTTGGGTGTTTTTGGGTTTTTTTGTAGTTGTTGTTATTATGTTTTGTTTTAAAGGGACATATTATGTTGCTCAGGATGGTCCCAAACTCTTGGTTCAAACAATCCTCAGTCTCCTAACTAAGTCGCTGTCACACTGCATGGCTTCTATCCCAATTTTAATATTATTTAATATGATTTCAAGTCCAAATATTTGTTGTATATGTGTGTATACAAAAACTTATGTCTTCCATCTCTAACTGGATCATGAACATCTTGAAAAATTAGTACCTTTCCTCAGTTTCTCAGTCTGTCTCTCTCTCAGTCTGTCTCTCTCCCTGTCTGTTGGTCTGTCCATCCATCCATGTCTTTTCCCCTCACCACCATAAGAGTTCCTCTGAAACTCAGAAAAGGAGCCATGCATTTCAACGTGCCTGCAATCCTCTTCCTGTTACTGTACAGAAACTATATGCTGATAATCTCATTTGGGTTCTAAAACTGAACTACTGACTGGAGACACTTGGAGGGAAGAGAAAGGTAAACTTCTAAAAAGTTAAATAAAATCAAACCAATGCTGGGGGGCAGTAGCTCTTGGTAAAGAGCTAGTCTGGCATACTGCAGGACCTGGGATCCAACTCCAACACACAAAGAAAAAGAAACAAGGTACCAGTTGATATCTTTGTGGGTACACCACATGTTTTGGACAGGTTGAATACCAAGGAAGAACCACTCTGACCATAAAGAATGTGAAATATGCAACTAGAAAATACTTAACTATTGCAAAATAAGCTTTACTTTAGGCCAAAAGCATGAATTCCAAGCTGATTATGGGCAACTGAAAAAGATTCTCTTATTAAAAATGCTCAGGTGATCAAAAGGACAAACTAGACATCAAGGCAAAACAGCAAAGGTTGTTAGTCATGTCATTACCCAACAATTCTAAGCCCACTAGCAAGTTCACAAAATGGCTTTGAGATAGACTCTTGGTTCAATAAATAAAATAATGACAAGACAAATAAGTCGTCTTTAGTAATAAGTTCTTTAAATAGACTGTTATTTTCACTTTTCCTATTTACCAAATACTTAAAATTTGTTTTTGTTTCTTTTGGGGGGGGGTGTCTCTAAAGTATCCTTTTCACTTGAAGATTCCTACAGAATGTCATACATGGTAAACAAAGGGCTGGCCTGTTCCTACTGACACACTGGTGGAGAGAGGAATGGTCTGGAAGACTGGTCGCTCCTTTTAGCAGCAGTATGACCCAGCACAGAAAGCCTGGCCAGCATGGAAATGAATTACTAGTGTCCCTATGCCAGTCAGCAGTGAGAATGGCATTCCAGGCCCATACAGTGGCTCTGTGAACAGAACGTGAGAGAGTAACTGGGCCAATGGGCTCAGAGCAAACTGTATGTGACAAAGTATAGGAGAGGCTGAAAGGAGCAAAGAAATGGAAAGGGGCTCAGGACATACCTCTATTTACTCAAAAGCCCTTATATAGTTTTACTCTGTGCCAGGTATTGGTCTAAGTATTTTCCCAATAACTCCTGCAAGAGAATCATGACAATTCCCATCGTACAGATGGTCTGAGTGAGAGGTAAAGGAACAAGTTCCTCAGAGGCAGCACTAGAGACCAAGTCCCCCAGTCATCCTCTGCTACACAGCAAGTTCAAGGCCAGCTTGGGACACCTGAGTTCCATCCCTAGAACCCATGTAAAAGGTAGGAGAGAACTGAGTATGCAAAAGGAGTCCTCTGGCCTCCACACATGGGCTTTCCATACATGCCCTTTCCACCAATAATATTTTTTTAAGTTTAATTAAAATAAAAAAAACTAAAACCAGAGGCTGGAGAGAAGGTTCAGTGGTTAAGAGCATTGACTCCTCCCAAAGGAAGTTCAATTCCCAGCAACCACATGGTAGCTCACAACTATCTATAATGGGCATCTAATACCCTCTTCTGGCATATACAAGCAGATAGAGTACTCATATACACAATAGATAAATATTTTTTAAAAAAACAATAAAACTAAAACTAGCCAGGTGGTGATAGCATCGTACACCTTTAATCCCAGCTTTCAGAAGGCAGAACCAAGCAGATCTCTGAGCTCAAGACCAGCCTGGTCTACAGAGTGAATTCCAGGACAGCCAGGGCTACACAAACCCTGTTCAAAAAACAAAACAAAACATACATGTCCAAAATGGCCTTGATCTCTACTAGGTGATACTGGCTGCCTAGCCCTTGTGGGAACTCAGTCTCTCCTGAATGAAGAAATGAAGCCCTGTTGTACCAAATGGACCATGTATTTAAACCACTGAGTAATGTACATGAAACATAGTCATTGCTATTCCCTAGTCCTTCATCCCAATAAAGGGCAGGTACCCAGTTCATAAAACAACAGCACTAACCAGCGTGCTCCCTGCCTCTCCACCAGCTCATCCTTCATCTAGCCTGTCCATACCACAGACCACATACCATTCAAATGCAGTCTACTTATTATCCATAGGATATTGGTGGCAAGAGGATGATAGCCTTTCTTCTGTAGTAAGCTCCTTAATGCACACACATACAGCCCTAATATCCTATACAACCAATAAAACAGCAACCATAATATCTAGACGTTATATGCCTACATTTTTGGAAGTATAGGAATAAAGACTATACTAAAAATACCAGAATTATTCCTTCTGCTTTCCCTGCTTTGAAGGTTCTTTCTGTTATAGACAATGGATGTCCACTTGTTATATAGTATAATGGCCTGCGATATTAGCATAATCCCATTTGGTAAAAGCATTTAAAATGCCAACCAACATGAGAAGGCTTTGTTTTTTATGTAATACAGTATTAGAATCTCTCACAACTCAATTTTGAGAAATTTTTCATATTTGACTCATCTCAATGATAGATTGAATTATTAGAGCAAAATTCCAGCCTAGATAAGAAAAAAACATAACTGTTTAGCCTCCTGGCAAATTACATTCAGCATCCACTTTCTCAAGATGACAAATATCAAATCTCTCAAGTGGAAAAATCTTCTAGAGCATCAAGCCAACTGTGCAGTACAGCAAATAGATGAGGAGAGTGCACCCACCTCTGCAACAACCATCCTGATCCATTGCCATAAGGTGACAGGCCTCACATGGCAGCTGCCACCGGTTCTAGAGTCAGTCCTTCTTGGATGGTCACTACCATTTGACCTTAACAAAGCCAAGAGTTCCACAAATACTGGCTTTCCTTCCCCACTCCACCCCCACCCCTGAAAGCATCTGCCATCCTTGCATAAACTTGGCACAAAAATTATTTGCTTCTCTAAGCTCTCTAATACCACAGGATGACAGACTATTATTACTTTTTTGTTGTTGTTGATTTTTTGGTTTTTTGGTTTTGTTTCCCCGCCCCCCCCCCCAGACAGTGTTTCTCTGTATAGCCCTGACTGTCCTGGAACTCACTGTCCTGTACACCAGGCTGGCCTCAAACTCAGAAATCCGTCCTGTACACCAGGCTGGCCTCAAACTCAGAAATCCGCCTGTCTCTGCCTCCCAAGTGCTGGGATTAAAGGCATGCGCCACCACTGCCTGACCTATCATTACTTTTAATAAAATATTCAAACACTATTTATAAACAGTGTTTCCCCTATAATCTGAAATCCAAGGGAGATGCAATGACTTAACAAAAAACACATCAGGGCAGTGCCTAAAGTGATACAAGCCTCCTACTGTAGGCCAGTTATGGCCTTTCTGCTGCTTCTTTCTTGGGGACTAACCATCACACATCCTTGTGTAGTGTGCAGGGCCAGGATAATTGGTCCCACTTTACTGATCTGGAAACTAAGAGCCACAGAGCTTACATAGGGCAGATCTTTAAGTCTCAGTCTGTCTTATTTAAAGTCCATGTGCTTTCTATTACGGCTCTGCTACTCAAATTGTGGTCACTGGACCAGCAGCTTGGCATCATCTGAAAACTAATTAGAAATAAGATTCTCAGCTGGGTGGTGGTGGCACATGCCTTTGATCCCAGCATTTAGGAAAGCAGAGGCCCTCACTCTGAGTCTGAGGCCAGCCTGTTCTACAGCTCCAATTCCAGGATTGCCAGGGGTACAGAGAAACCTAGATTTAATTAACATCTTCATGTCATTTGTGTGCCATTAAAGTTTAAAAGCTGGGCTGGAGAGATGGCTCAGAGGATAAGAGCACATTGACTGCTCTTCCAAGGGTCCTGAGTTCAATTCCCAGCAACCACATGGTGGCTCACAACCATCTGTGATGTAATCTGATGCCCTCTTCTGGAATGTCTGAAGATAGCTACATATACATAAAAGAAATAAGTCTTAAAATAAAAAAAAAATGTAAAAGCTGCTACACTATTATGCTTCTCTGACTGCTGTTACTACTATCCCTTTCTACAGACTTGCACTGTGTTCTCTATGTGGGGGTGGTGGCAGGGGTAGACATTTAATGTTTGAAAATATTTTTGTCACAACTAGGGATAGACAGACAGACAGACAGATGAATGAATACTACTAGGACCAAAAGCTGGAGGGACTTAATCAATATCCTACAATGCCTGTAGGCCTGGTAGCCCAAGCCTATAATCCACACTCAGAAATCATTACAAGTTTGAAGCTAGTCTAGACTACATGGTAAGTTTCAGGCCAGCTAGTCCTACATAGAAAACACTGTTTCAACTAAAACAAAACAACAAAAAAATTCTACAGTGCACAGAACTGCTTCCCCATACATTAAATTATCCAGTCCAAACATCAGCAGTGCTAATGCTGAGAAACCACACCCTAGTTGAACATACTATCTGTTATTTTTGGATCTACAGATCATTTTTTAAGGATTACTTTTACTGCTGGAGAGATGGCTCAGTGGTTAAGAGCACTGTCTGATCTTCCAAAGGTCCTGAATTCAATTCCCAGCACCCACATGGTGACTCACAACCATCTGTAATGGGATCCAATGCCCTCTTCTGGTGTGTCTGACAGCTACAGTGTACTCATATAAATAAAACAAAGTAAAATAAAATAAGAGAAAGAAATACCCAAGCAGGGTGGTGGTGGTGCACGCCTGTAATCATAGCACTCTGAGAGACAGAGGCAGGCAGATTTCTGAATTCGAGGCCAGCCTGGTCTACAGAGTAAGTTCCAGGACAGCCAGGACTATACAGAGAAACTCAGTCTCGAAAAAACCAAATCCAAAACACCAAAAAACAAAAACAAAAAAAACAAAAAAAAAAAAACAAAAAAACAAAAACAAAAAAGAAAGAAATACCTTTAAAATTCATTTTTTAAAAAAGGATTACTTTTACTATTTTTAATTCTGTGTAAATGTAGGCATGTGCATGTGAGTACAGGTGCACATGAAGGCTGGGGTAGAAGCTCTCTCTAGAACTGGGGTTCTAGATGGGCTGCCCGATACAGGTGCTAGAACCAAACTTGAGTCTTTGGCAAGTTGTAGGAGAATACTGTCTGGGTTTTGGGATTTTTGAGTTGTTTTGTTTTTTTAATTTTCTTTCCAGACAGGGTCTTACTGGCTGTCCTAGAACTTTATAGAGCAGGCTGGTCTCAACCTTGGGGATCCACTCTGCCTCTACTTCCTGAGATTAAAGTGACTTTGGGGATTAAAAGTGTATGCTGCTGTAACCAGCCAGAATATGGTCTTAACCACTGAGGCACTCTCCAACTGGACATAGAGACACATGTCTATAATCCCAGCACTTGGAAGACAGAGGCAAGAAATAAGTAATTCAAGATCATCTGCAGTTAGATACCAAGTTTCAAGCCAATATGGGCTATATGAAACCTTGGCTTGCTTCCTTCTCCAAAAAAGAACAGACAGCTCAGTGGAATAGCATTTGCTACTGGGCATGAGTCTTCAGGAAAACACCCTATCAGTGTGCCACATGCATGTAATGCCTGTGGAGGCCAGAAGATGGCATTCCCTGGAACTGAGTTACAGGGGGTCATGAGCTGCCCTGTGGGCGTGGGAAGCAAACCACAAGAGCAGTGAATACTCTTCACCATTGAGCCTTCTCTCTAACCACTTTCCATATTTTTAGATCTTTTTAGTAGCTGCTCTAGAGATTATCATAAAATCTTGACTTACCAAAATCAATTTCAGGTTTAAATTAGTTTTAGTGATTCAGAAATGTTCTGATGTGGTACTAGTATATACACCTATCAAATTTACATGCACAGTAACTCACTATTACAGCTATTCTTTTACCATCTGTAGTCATTTCCTTAGCCTATTACAGCTTTGTTCCAACACATCTTTCCTGTGCATTGTTAGTCAATGTACTATACATATAATACATGCTATACACACAACATTATATGCACTTAAACACTTTTTTAATCACTAAAGGAGAAAATTATGCATTTACAGCATCTTATATAATCACATAATTACCTCTACTATTTTCTCATGTGCATTTGAATTATTGTCTGAGGTCTCTTACTTCCAGCCTGAAGGACTCAATAAACCCTTTCTTGTAAGGCAGGACCTTGAGCAATAAATCCTCCCAGTATCTGTTGTCTTCATTTCACCACTCTGAAATGACCAAACAATATTCAACTTTGCTAGATACAATTCTTAGTTGGTTTCTTGTTTGTTTGTTTGTTTGTTTATGTTTTTCAGGACTGAGTTTCTCTGTGTAGCCTTGGCTGTCCTAAAACTAGCTCTGTAGACCAGGCTGACCTTGAACTCAGATCTACCTACCTCTGCCTCCCTAGTATTGGGATTAAAGTCATTTGCCACCACCACTGCCAATGTCTTTCTTCCTTCTTCTGACAGTTCAAATTTATAACTGGGGGTCCTATACTGAGTATTTTAGTCCAACTACTGTACTTTTCAGCTCTAGAACTTTCACTTGGCTCTCTTTTATACTTCCTCTCTTTAGGGATTTCCATTTGATTTGGCAGTATTGTGATACCTTCCTTTACTACTTTGTGCTTCCCTTAAGTTCTGAGAATATATTTATAATGGCTAAGTCTTGTGTGGGGGTGTACATGCATGAATATGTGTTGTGTGTGTATAGATGTGTACTTATGTGGCACACAAGTGCACATGGACATGCAGAGGCCAGAGGGCAATATCAAGTAGCTCTCTTTATTACTCTCCACCTTTTTTTGATGACAAGGTATCTCGCTGAACCTGGAGCGCAATGATTTAGACTGACTGCGCAGCAAGTTCCAGAGAGCTGCCTCCAGCACAGCTTTTACATGGGCATTCAGGACCAAAATTCAGATCCTCACACTTTCGTGGCCTGCACAATCTCCCACAAAGCTTGTGGTTAGTCTGCCCCTGTTCATTCTCACTCCTGTAGCTAGCATCCCCACACCCACCTCCTCTTCCCTTGCTTGGGTCATACTTTCCAGTTTCTTTACATATCTCATTTTTTTTTTCTGTTTTGGACATTTCAGATTATATTATTTTAGTGACTCTAGTGCCCTATCAAGGCTTTTATTTGATGGGGGCTGGGCAGCACTCTATCACTGTCTGAGTTTTTGAGGTAAAACTATGTAACTTGAGCTGGTCTTGAACTCTCCATTCTCCAGCCCACAGCCTCCCAAATGCTAAAATTATAGACACAGACTCAGACCATCAAATCTACATCAAGTCTTACTATTTATTGTTTGGATGATTTTAAGAAAATCTATTTATCCCACACAGTGTGATGAATGACATGGTTTTAGTCTTCCTTTTCCAGGACTATCCAACTATCCAACTGTTTTTTGTTGTTGTTGTTTTGTCTTTTGGGGTTTTTTTTTGTTTTGTCTTTTTGGTTTTTTAAGACAGGGTTTCTCTGTATAGCCCTAGCTGTCCTGGAACTCACTCTGTAGACCAGGATGGCCTCGAACTCAGAAATCTGCCTGCCTCTGCCTCCCAAGTGCTGGGATTAAAGGCGTGCACCACCACTGCCTAGCCATCCAACAGTTAAATGGTAATTGTGGCTTGTTTTCTAACATTCTTAACAATGCCCTAAGGCAAATCTTGTATACAAACTAGAGTACTGAATTACAGTTACTCTCCGGGAAGTGCTTCCCAGGTGAATGTTTGATGTTTATGCTTACCTAAGGAGGATTCATTCCCTAATAATTTCTTGCAAATTGGAAAACATGTATGTAGTCCTGGTATCTTCAAACAATTCAACCCTCTCTCACTAAAACCTAGTGTTCTCAAATCTGCCTTTGGGCATGAACTTTCCCACTGGGTTTCAGGTGAGTTATTTCCTTTGGGGGAAGATTAGGACAATCTGGGTTTTTCCTGATTTGGGGGTTGGGGGAGGAGGTTGACTCTTGGACCACCTAAATGTGCTCTATCAGAGCTATACCCCTAGTCAGCTATCTGTTTTAAGTCCTGCCCCCCCCCCCTATACTCCTCATGTAAAAATCTCTGAACCAGGGGATTCTGGAAATAGGGAAGGAGATAATGCAAGCTTTTCTCTGAGTTGTCCCATTCTCCCCCAAATCTAGGATTGAGTCTTTGGTGGAAAAACAGTAGGCAGAGGTTGCAACTTGCCTTCCCTACCATCAAATAACCAACCACCTCACAAGTCAAAGCTGGTGCTAGAGCAGTTAGATCCTAAATTATCTCAGTATGCCACATCCTACTCCATAAGTAGTGATTGAACAGAAAAAAGGGGCCTACCATGCAAGTGCACCTTCCTATGACTTAGCCTCAGCAACAAGTAGTGGAGTCTCTCTAACTCATCAGAAGGGGAAAGCAGACCTGACAGTCTTGATTCAAACGACTGCCTCTCACCTCATTACACCTCCATTCTTGCTGCCTTTGCTAGTCACCCTTACAAACATTTACAAAGGTTGTTTTCAGATGTATTTTCACCAGTTTTGAAGTACAGATACAACCTGGACTACAAGTCAGTGGAATTGTGATACTGTCCTGCTTCAGCTAAAATGCTGAGTAGTTCCAACAGAACCCCAATGCCCTGTAAAGCTGAAATGGTTGACTATGTAGCCATGTGTAGAAACAATTCGGCAACTCTTGACAACTGTCAATCCCCCAGCCATGTATCAACACTTTGGGAAGCAAGGACTAAACTGCTTGAGAGCCAGTATTATACTGACTAGAAGTTCAGACTGAAGTCCAAAATCTTGAGGCAGTCTGCATAAAGGAAAAAATACGTTTTTTCCCCACCTTTTAAAGAGAGGCATTTACCATCTTCTGTAGTGTCAACCACACAAGACTGTCTCCTGTTTCTAAGACCAATCACATGCTTCTGATTAGCTACAAACTGAAGGGCCACAACTCCCTCTTTGGATTCAGTTAATTTAGTACTCCATCTCACAGAACTTAGGTAAAAACACTCACATTTACCTGTTTTTCATAGGATATTACAATGGGCACAAGATTATTATAAGATCTTTTTAAATGTATAAGGTAAGGCATGTGGCAAACGTTACAGAGTTTATATATCCACTAACATAGCACATGTTCAGATGGAAGTTCTCTAAGCCGTATTCTTTCAAGAGTTTATGGATGCGTAATTATATAGGCATTGTTGGTTAAATCATTGGCTATTGGTGATCAACTCAGCCTTCACTTCCATCTTACAGGAAGAATTGAGAAGTCTCAATCTTAAAGATCCTTTCTGGAAACCTGGCTGAATTCCAAAACTACTATAACCAGGCATCCAAATCATTAATTAACACACAAAAAGAAACCTATTACTTTGGCGATTCCAAGGATTTTAAAAGCATTAGGCCAGGGAACCAAATCATGTATGTATATCCCAGTGTCCCAGGACCTGTCTGACTGGCTTTTTTGTGGTTGCTTTGCTTTTTTTGTTTGGTTTTTTTTTGTGGGTCAAATGTGTAAATGTGCCTGGCGGTGGTGGCGTATGGCCGGGAATCCCAGCACTCTGGGAGGCAGAGGCAGGCGAATTTCTGAGTTCGAGGCCAGCCTGGTCTACAGAGTGAGTTCCAGGACAGCCAGGGCTATACAGAGAGATTCTGTCTCGAAAACACCAAATCCAAAAAAAAAAAAAAAAGTGTAAATGTCTGACACTTAGCAAGTGTTCAGGGTTGTGGATACAACCCAGTGATGGGGTGAATGCACAACAAACACAAGGCTCTGAAAAGAAACACACCACACACACACACACACTTCAACAAATGATAGCTATTATCACCATGTTAGAAACTAGGAAATGTAAGACACTCTTTCCTCAAAGTTTTTCCCATAAAATTAAAAGTCTGGAACAGGGAAAAGTACAAACTTCCAATATAAGTAGATGTAACTTTTAAGACCTAGGGTACATAGTTAATGCCTAGTGAAAAACTCCCTGTAGTTTTAGGCGCGAGTTCTACACACTGTACACCAGTTCGTTTCTACGGAAGATCCCAGTGTTTTCCAATAACAAATGAATGAAAATAACCTTCGGGAAATGCCAAAACCAAGAGATCCACTTTAAGAAAAAGACAAAACAACTAGCTTTAACTTGTGATCTGGCCCTAGAAAGCCTCTTCCGGTTCCAGATAATGATGCGGAACCCCTTAAGCTTCCACCTCGACTGTCACCACAGCGAGGACGCCCCATGGGGAGGGACGCGCGCCGCGGCCAGGCAGGCAGAGACTCCGCGGCTCCCCGCTCACAGCCCGTCGGGGCTGGCGGCCGGTTACCTCGCAGTTGAACTCCATCTCGGCGTCCATGGTGACGATCCGCACCGTGAATGTCTTGGGCTGCTTCCTCTTGAGTGAGCTGAAGCTCATGCGGGAAGCGATGGCTCCGGCCATGGCGCGGGGTACTGGCCTGGGACCCCCTCACCCCTGGGCCCGCGTCCTGGGTCTATTAGCCCCCCTGGAGTAGCTGCACAGGCCTCAGGGCCACCATGGTGGCCGGCTGGCCGGCCCGAGACAGACCTAGGCTGCCTGGGTCCCCAGCGGCCAGCATGGGCCGCGAGGACCCGGTCTGGGTGCGGAAAGATGAGTTAAGGGACAGTCTCTGACGACGGGGGACGGGATGCCGGCAGAAGCAGGCGCGGCCCGGAGCGCGGAGACTCGGGCTGGGGACGCCGGGGATGCCTCTGGACAGGAATCCTAGACGGCTGCGGCGCCGACGCCGGGCCTCTCGGAGACCGACGGGGGTCGCGGGGCCGCGCAGTAGTTGGGAGCGCACACGCGCGTGCGTGTCTGTCAGCAGCTCCACTCCGCGCGCCCTCGGGAAGCGTCCTCTACCAACCCCCACCTCAGCGACCGCCGGGTCCCCGCCCCGCCCTCAGGACTCCCAGAACGCTACACACGGGTGCATCCTAACTCTTTTTTTCTCAAGACGCTGTGATTGGCTCGAACGCCAAAGGAAGCGGGACTTCCGCTTGGTCCCGCCTCCTCTCGGCCTACTCCACCAATTGAAAGTTTCACTGAACCAGGGCCGCCGGTCTGTTCTCGGCGTTGAGTGGCTGTAGAGGCGGTCAGTCCGAAAGCTTTTGTTCGTAAAGTATACGCCTACTCTAGCAAGACTGGTTGAGAAGGCGCAGGCGGCACCTTTCCCGGGAAACCTGTGGAGTCCCGGGTAGCACTGCACGAGGTACTGTCGCGGCCAGTGGGAGACCCCATTTATCACGTCGCGCCAATGCATCAGTCGTATCTGGGACACCCGGCCGAAATTCCTTTTTGACATTTATTTATATGTCCTGTCTTGTATTTTTCAAACTTTAAAAACACGTAGGGAAGCCTCTTAAGTTGCTGCGAATTGCCTGCCTGATCCTTCAGCTTCTCTTTAAGAGATTTAAGATTGCCACAGGAATCGTGATTGTCCTTACCTTACTAAGTCCTTGAGGAATTGAAACTTGCTTAACACATATAGAAATCTTTAGGAAGATGTCTGGCACATATTAGGTTGAATCTTATGAAACCGGGCTAGTAGCGGTGAAAAAATGTGAAAGAATTTTTGTTTTATCTTCTGCATTTTTTTTTAAATTTCCAAGCTACATACTTGCAGCACTTGTAGCTTAATGTCATCAAGTGTATAATATGCTTAGAAGAATTTCAACTTTCTGGGGAGTTACAGAGTTTTTATTTGTTTTAAAGATACATTTCTTAGTCGCTGCTGTTGTGAAGACACCAGGACTACAGCAACTCCTATCAAAGAAAACATTTAGTTGGGGACTGTTTCAGTTTTACGGTTTCAGATGTTTAGTCCGTTATCATCATGGTGGGAAGCATGGTGGCGGCTTGCATAAGAGCAGTAGCTGAGAGCTAGCCGTATCCGGATCTATAGGCTTAAAAAGCCAGGCAGCAGGTTTGCCATGGGCTTTTGAAACCTCAAAACCAGCTGAGCAGTGGTGGCTCACGCCTTTAATTCTAGCACTTGGAAGGCAGAGGCAGGCCGATTTCTGAGTGCCTGGTCTACAGAGTGAGTTCCGGGACACCCAGGGCTACACAGAGAAACCCCCTGGGGGTGGGGGGGAGAAAAGAAACCTCAAAACCCACCCCCTAGTGATAGACTTCCTTCAACAGTTCACACCTCCTAATCCTTCTAATTCTTTCAAATAGAGCCACTCCTTAGTGACCAAGCATTCAAATCAATGAGCTTCTATGGGCCCGTTCTTACTCATCTTATGTGCATAAATGTTTTATGGCACTTAAGTGCATTGCACGCATTCCTGGCACCCATGTCAGAAGAGGGTTCCAGAGCCCCTGAAACTAATTCATGCAGATGTTAGCTACCACATGGGTGTTGGAAACTGAACCTGGGCCCTCTGCAAAAGCAACATTTACTCTTAAGCACTAAGCCACGTTTAGTCTGTCTGTTTTTTTGAGACAGGGTCTCCCTGTGTTATTTGGGGTACCCTAGAACCCCTGAACTTAAGCATGTCCTCTTCCTCAGCCTGTCTTAAAACTATAGCCCTGGTAGAGCATGGTGCTACATAACCTTTAATCCCAGCACTTGGGAAGTAGAGGCAGGTGGATCTCTGTGAGTTTGAAGCCAGCCTGGTCTACACAGTAATAGGACAGCCAGTACTACACAGAAAAAACTCAGTCTCAGGAAAAAACAAACAAAAACAAAAAACCTACAGCCCTGCTTTGACTTCTGTTTTGGTTTTTTTGTGTTTATTTTTGTTTTGGGGGCATGTTTTTGTCTTGCTGTCCTTGTTTAGTCTATGTGTTGGTTTGTTTGGGGGGAGGAGCAGGGTCTCTTTGTGTAGCCCTGACTCTCCAGGAACTCAGTATGTAAACCAGACTGACCCTAAATTCAGAGAAGTCTACCAACCTCTATCTCCTGAGTGCTGGAACAACGACGGTGCACACCACCCGAGCCCAGCTTAAAGTCTGTTTTTAAGTAGTTCTCATGGTGCAATGGAGGTAAGTGCATGTGTTTTGACTAAACAATGGGCACAACATAGGTGACACCTCTGCAGCATCCTCTCTGCTCTGACCTGGCAAAACCAAGGCCCAGCATGATTGACAGCATCTCATGCTCGACCTAGATCTTGAGAGACTAAGCTAGAGATGGGACTGAGCCCTGATCTTGGCCAGAACCGCTGGCTTTACCAGTGTGCTATACAATGTAAAGCTTCTAAATTCTTCCTGTTGCTGCTTCCAAAAAATATGAACTGGGAATGGGGCTAACAAGAACAGAGTCTAAGGACTTATAGGCATAAATGTCATAATGCAGCCCATGTTTGTATACATACAAACAATTCAAGAAGCAATGCATAAGTATCATGATTGGAATTCTGTAGTATTTATTGGGCAGTGTGGCTACAGCTGTCCTGTAACACAAGTCTTGCCCTTCTACAAGCTATCCCTGGATGACTAGGATGCACCGGCCAGGGCTAGATAGTTGTTGACTGGACCCACCAGAGAGTTTGCCACCAAAGTGATTCTTCAGGGTGCTGTGGGCTTGGCGTGGAATTATCTTCATTTTTATTGCTTCAGTGCTTCCCTGCTGGAGGGAAAACCAGGTTGGATTCTTCCTTGGATTCTCCCTGCAGAGACAACAAATGACCCAGGAGCAAAGATGCTGCCAGTAAATAAGTGATCTGGAGACCGCGCTGAGGAGCATCCACACCCAAAGGAAGTAGATCACACAGCAGGAGCTAAAACAGAAGGTTTATGATGAGGAATCATTCATTTTTATAGGAGACCTCCTAGGTGCTAGGCTTAGGGATAATCTGCAAAATACTCTATTTAAAGTTCCTGGGGAAATGAATGTCCATGTGGAAAATAGGTAGTTCTGAATCACAAAAATGAGAGCCAGGAATAAAAGTAGATATAATGGGGGTAGAGAGGTGGCTCGTTGACTAAGAACACTTAGTGTTCTTTCTTACACAGGCCCTGGATTCAGTTCCCAGCTTGCAAGTGGGGCAGCCCGCAGAAGCCCACTAATCCAGCTCCAGGGCATCTGATGCCCTCTGCTGGGCTCCTCAGGCACCTGCACTCACGCATAGGTACCAACACACACACACACACACACACACACACGCACACACACACACTTTATTAAAAAATAAAATGGATGAGGTGGCCAGAAAGATGCTGGTGGTTTGGTGATTAAGAGTACTGGCTCCTCTTGACAAGGACCTGGGTTCAATTCCCAGCACCTACATGCCTACATGGCGGCTCATAACCATCTGTAACTCCAGTTCCAAGGCAGCCAACTGTGGTGCTCAGATAAACATTCAAGCCAAACACCCATAGACATAAAAATAATCTAGGCGGTAGTGGTTGCTCACCTTTAATCCCAGAACTCAGGAGGCATAGACAAGCAGATATCTGTGAATTTCAGGACAACCAGGGCTACACAGAATAACTCTGTCTCAAACAACAACAGCAATAATAAGTATCAGCAATAATAAATAAAATAAAATAGGAACTGGAGAGAGGACATATTTATTTACATAGAGAGGCCCTATCCAAAAAAACCTCAGCCATGTGACTAGTGTAACAAGTCCCACTGCTTGTACTTCTAGTGACCCGTTTGCTTTTTCTCCTTAATGACACGTTGTGGCTTACATCATTTTTACAAGTAATCTATATACGATCTTTTAAAACAAGAGACTGGGTTTGGTGGTTTGCACATGTAATTCTATCAATCAAAAGGCTGAGACACCAAAGATGGCAGCAACTTTTTGAGACCAGAGTGTATTATATAGCAAGAAATTGTCTTCCAAAAGGAAGCAGGAAGGGAATGTGTCGGGGAAGTCTGGGGAAGAGGAATGAGGAGTTGGGGCCAGAGATGAACAAATACCTGTTCACATGTATGAAACTGTCTAAGAATAAATGTAAAAAAGAGACTTTGAGGGGCTGGAGAGATGGCTCAGCGGTTAAAAGCATTGACTGCTCTTCCAAAGGTCCTGAGTTCAAATCCCAGCAACCACATGGTGACTCACAACCATCCGTAATGAGATCTGGCACCTTCTTCTGGAGTGTCTGAAGACAACTACAGTGTACTCACATATGATAAATAAATAAATCTTTAAAAAAAAAAGTCTTTGAAAAGGGGGCAGGGAAGTGGAGCAGTGGTGGTACACGCCTTTAATTCCAGCACTTGGGAGGCAGAGGCAGGTGGATTTCTGAGTTCTAGGCCAGCCTGGTCTACAGAGTGAGTTCCAGGACAGCCAGGGCTATACAGAGAAACCCTGTCTCGAAAAAAACAAATCCAAAAAACCTAAATAAATAAATAAACAAACAAACAAACAAATAAATAAATCTTTTAAAAAAAGTCTTTGAGGGCTGGAGAGATGGCTCAGTGGTTAAGAGCACTGATTGCTCTTCCAGAGGTTCTGAGTTCAAATCCCAGCAACCACATGGTGGCTCACAACCATCTATAACAAGATCTGACTCCCTCTTCTGGAGTGTCTGAAGACAGCTACAGTGTACTTACATATAAGAAATAAATAAATATTTTAAAAAAAAAAAGTCTTTGAAAAGGGGGCAGAGAAGTGGGGCAGTGGTGGTACACGCCTTTAATTCCAGCACTTGGGAGGCAGAGGCAGGTGGATTTCTGAGTTTGCAGCCAACCTGGTCTACAGAACAGGAGGAGGAGAAGAAAAGGTGGGGGCAGGGAGCCAGGTGGCAATGGCACATGCCTTCCTTTAATCCCAGCACTCAGGAGGCAGAGGCAGATAAACTCTGTGAGCTCAAGGACAGCCTGGTCTATAGAGAGAATACCAGAACAGCCAACGCTATTCAGAAAAACCTTGTCTTGAAAAAGCAAGACAAAAACAAACAGACAAATAAATAAAAAAGAGGGAATCTCACATCTGGAAGCAGATGCACCGTGGGTTGGAAGCCAGCCTGGTCTACATAGTGAGTTCCAGGTCAGCTAGGATTATACAGTGAGACCCTTTCTTTAGAAAAGAAAAGGTTTAAGCTTGATCTACAGAGCAGGTTTCAGGACAGCCAGTGCTATACAGAGAAACCCCATCAGGGGTGGGGAGGAGTTTTTTAAAAGGCTCAGTTGGTAGAGTGCTTCTTTGGCGTAGACAAAGCCTGGGTTCCATCCCCTGCATGGAGTGAGCCTGTACCAGTAGCCACAATTCCAGAGGAACATCCAAGTTCAAGGTTACAGCTTAAGGCCAACCTGGAATTTATGAGATCCTGCCTCAGAAAAAGAGGGAAGAAGGAAAGAGAGGAAGGAAATAAAGATGAGGCTGGGGCGTGTATCACAGTGGTAGAGGGCTAAGTTCCATCTCCACAGCAAAATAAAGTAAGGGGAAAATGAAGCCAGGGAGGTGGCTCAGTGGGTTAAAGCACTGCTGGCAAGGCTGATGAGCCAAGTTCCCACACGGTGGAAGGAGAAAACTGACTCCCAGAAGATATCCCCTGACTTCTGCAGGTGTGCCATGGCACTTCAGGTGCACACACAACACACACACACACACACACACACACACACACACACGCACACGAATGAATAAATAAACAATATTTTAAAAAGAGAAACAAAACTCAAAGTTGTGTATTATCTAAGGCCATCAACTTTGGGTTGGAGCAAACCTATGGATTCTGCAGAATAGTCATCTCATGGTTCTTTTTATGACAGAGATTTTCAGCATGTGTAATCCCTAACCTTTTATGTTAATCAAAAGAGGCTGTGGTGATGCATGCAAGTAGGATATGCTGAAAGCCAGAGGCAGGAGAATCATTAGTAGGGCCAGCCTGGGCTACACACTTGCTGAGATGGCTCAGCAGTTAATACTTCTTATAGATTCAATTCCCAGCACCCACATGGTAGATTACAACACAAGTAACTCTAGTATCAGGGGATCTGAGGTCCTCTTCTAACTTGCTCATACGCCAGACATGCATATGATGCACAGATATACATACAGGCAAAACATTCATACATATAAAATAGCCTTTTTTAAAAAGTTGCTTTTAAAGACTTAAGCAGCCAGGCATGATGGACCATATATTTAATCCCAGCACTTGGGAGACAGAGGAAGGCAGATCTCTGAATTTGAAGGCAACTTGATTTACATCGTGAGTCCCAGAAGAGCCAGAACTACATAGTAAGACCCTGTCCAGAAAAAAAATGAGGTCTGGGCAGATAGCTAAGTGGTTAAAGAGAAGAGTACTGGATATTCTTCCGGAACACCTGGCTTTGGTTCCCAGCACCCACCTGGTATCCCACAACAGTGTATAACTCCAGTTTCAGGCCATTCACTGCCCTCTTCTGGCTTCAGAGGATACCAGGCACACATGCTTGGGTCAAAGTCACGGACACAGGCAAAGCATTCATACACATAAAATTATATGTGTGTGTGTGTGTGTGTGTGTATGTGTGTGTATTTATATATATATATTTGTTTTTAAGGACAGGGTTTCTCTGTGTACTTCTGGCTGTCCTGGAACTCATTCTGTAGACCAGGCTAGTCTGGGACTAAGAGATTCATCGGCCTCTGCCCCCTGAGTGCTGAGATTAAAGGTGTGTGTCAATACTATCTGGAAATAATTTTTTTAGAAAGAAAGAAAGAAAGAAAGAAAGAAAAAAAAAGAAAGAAAGAAAGAAAGAAAGAAAGAAAGAAAGAAAGAAAGAAAGAAAGAGAAAGAAAGGGAAAGGAAAGGAAAGAAAAAAGAAAAGAAGAAAGAAATGCTAGTAGCCTGGATGAACTTAAAACAAACAAAAAAAGATTTATGTATTTCTATTTTACGTCTGAGGCCCAAGGAGACATAGTGTTGCAAGTCCAGCAAGTGGATTACAGATGGCTGAGAGTGCTCACGTGGGTGCTGGGAACCGAACCTAGGTGCTGTGCCAGAGCAGCAAGCTCTCTTAACCCCTGAGCCACCTCTCTGGCCCCGTGAACTAACTCTTAAAAGGCATCTCCAAGTAGAAGGAAAGAAGGCAGAGTAACATACTCCTGCTGGCCAGAAAGAAAGCAGATATTTAAACTACCTATGAGGCCATGGAACAAGGAATTCTGGGTGGCCTCAGAGACCTAGGAATGACCAATGGTGGCTAAGGAAAACAGGCTCTCAGTCCTGCAGTCCTGACTTTGAGGTTTCACAGCAACCTGAGTGAGCTCTAAGGAAAGCTGTGAGCTTCAGATGAGAGCCACGGTGTTGGTGACACAATGCCTGCAGCCTGTGAAACCGAGTTCCATGCTAAGCTGAGCCTGGGCAAGGAAGCTGGATGATAATGAACGCACATTGTTTCAAACCACTGGCATTGTAGCAACGTGTGTCACGTGACAAAAGGAACTAGATGTGGCCAGAAAGCAAAACATTTTACCATGCATAACCCTCTGGTCTATGGCATTCCTGTAACTAGTTATTGTTTTGTGATTTGCTGACGTTCTTTCTAGTCATTATCGTGGAGTAAGATGGGTGTGGTGCTGTGTGCCTGTGATCTGAGAAGCCAAGGCTGGAGGAACCACACAAATCAAAGCTTAGTAATGCCAGGCGTGGTAGCCCACGCCTTTAATCCCAGCACTTGGGAGGCAGAGGTAGGCGGATTTCTGAGTTTGAGGCCAGCCTGGTCTACAGAGTGAGTTGAAGGGACAGCCAGGGCTACACAGAGAAACTCTGTGTCGGAAAAACCAAAAACCAAAACCAAAAACCAAAAAAAAAAAAAAAAAAAGCTTAGTCTCAAAAAACTCAAAAAAGTAGAAAAAAATTAAATATCTTGAATGGATCCCCATATCATTAAATATTCTATGCTTTATTTTTCTAAGGGTTACACAGGACTCATGTGGGCAGTCTTTTTTTTGTTGTTGTTCTTTGTTTTGTTTTGTTTTGTTTTCCGAGACAGGGTCTTGTTTTCTTCCTGGACTTTGCTATTAGGAAACACAGGACTCTATGATTGATGTCACTGTACTTTTTCTGCCCTTATTAATTTTTTGATGGTTTTCCCCAACCCTTTACTGTTTATTCATTGTGTCAGTTCTATTTCTAAATCTATAAAACTCTTGCTTTAAGACTTTTTGTGTAATCCCAGCTCTCTGGGAGGCAGAGGCAAATGGATTTCTGAGTTCAAGGCCAGCCTGGTGTACTGGTCTACAGAGTGAGTTCCAGGACAGCCAGGGCTATACTGAGAAACCCTGTCTGGGGGAGGGGGGGGGAGAAACCAAATCCAAAAAAACAAAACAAAAAAAAAGTTTTTTTGTGTAGAGCACTGGTGGCACACACCTTTAGTTCCCGGACTTGAGAGGGAAAAGTAGGTGAATTTCTGTGAGTTCAAGACAGCCAGAACTGCACAGAGAAATGGGGGGTGGGGGGCCTTTTTTTTTTTTCCAAGATGGTCCAAAACTGAGGATGATCTTTAACTGATCTTCCTGTCTTCACCTCTCAAGTCTTGGGATCAAGGACGTGTGGCCCAGGAGATGGAATCCAGGGTTTTATGCATGTTAGGTAAGCCCTGCACTCCCAACCCCTTGCTTGTTTTTCTTAGGTTAATACTATATACCATATCAATGACTAGGTGATTATTTTGTTCTTGTCTGTTTTGTTTGTTTGTTTGCTTGTTTTCTGAGACAGGGTTTCTCTGTATAGCCCTGACTGTCATAGAACTCACCATGTAGACCTGGCTGGCCTTGAACTCAGAGAGCTACCTGTCTCTGCTTCCCAAATGCTGGGATTAAAGATGTGCACCACCACCTCACAGAGAATGAATTTTTTTTAATTGTTTTTATTTTAAGAAGCAGGAGCTGGAGGGGCAGTGGTGGTACATGCCTGTAATCCCAGCACTTTGGGAGGCAGAGGCAGTCGGATTTCTGAGTTCAAGGCCAGCCTGGTCTACAGAGTGAGTTCCAGGACAGCCAGGGCTATACAGAGAAACCCTATCTCAGGGAAAAAAAAAAAAAAAACAAATCCAAAGAACCAAAAAAACCAAAAAGAAAAAAAAAAAAAGAAGAAGAAGCAGGAGCTGTGGCTGGAGAGACTGCTCAGCAGTTAAGAGCACTGATTGCTCTTCCAGAGGTCCTGAGTTCAATTCCCAGCAACCACAAGGTAGCTCAGAACCATCTGTAATGAGATCCGATGACCTCTTCCGGTGTGTCTGAAGAGAGTAACAGGGTACTCACATACATGGAATAGATAAATACATACATACATAGAAGCAGGAGCCAAAAGGATACAGGTAATAAATACATAAATAAACCAGTGTTAAATCATTTCAATGTTTCGTCATTGCAAAAACAGTAGTTTCTCTGTACCTTTGTTTAGCTTGCCTTTATGTTGACATCTTACTCACAATACAATGTTCAGAATCAAAGTTAAGCATCTGGAGCTGGGAAAACAGTGCATGCCCATGGTCCCAAATATTAAAGAGGCCAACGCAGGAAGACAGCTTGAGCACATCCAGGTATTTTCTTTAGAAGCAGTAGCCTAGATTGGGCAGGTTTTGAGCTGCTCAAACTCATATCCCAGCCATACATCCCTCACTACTTGCTGTTTCTCCTGGTCCCATGCTCGGGGTCCATCTCCTCTCATGGTGGCTTCTTCCTTCTCTCATGTCTTTTCTTCCTCTCTTCTACCTGTGTGACCCCAAGACAGGTAATAAAAACCTGTGTACCTCTCTCTATTGCCCAATCACAGGCTTTAGCCTTTGATTGACCAATTAAAGTGGGGAACAAGGTTTTCACAGCAAAAACTGGTGTATATGAGACTTTGCTGGTCAGGGCAACCAGATCTTGAGGGCCAGTATTCAACATTTGTATACACAGCAGCACCAGATCAACCCCCTACAGCTGGGTAGACAGACAGACAGACAGATGAGAATGCAGAAGGATTGTTTGAGCCCATGAATCGAGGACTCCAGTGGCATTGGTTACTTTTTGAAAACTTGACACAGGTAAAGTCAACTGAGAAGAGGTAATCTCAGCTGAGGAAGTGTCTGCATTGGACTGCCCTGTCTACGGGCAAGTCTATGGAGAGTTTTCCTGACTAACAATTGGTTCAGGGAGGGGGCAGCACACTATAGGTGGTACTGCTCCTATATAGCCCACCGGGTCCTGGGTTATAGAAGAAAGCAAACTGAGCAAGCCAGTAATCAGCATTCTTTCCTGGCCTCTGATTAACTTCCTACTTTTAGCTTCTGTCCTGGTTTCCCTTGATGATTGACTATAGCTTGTAAGGTGAAATAAACACTTTCTTCCCCAGGTTGGTTTTGTTCAGTACTTTATCATAGCAACAGAAAACAAACTAGGAAATAGTGCGGTGGGCAACTGTGGTGTGTACAGGAGGGGAGTCATGGATGCTCGAATGAACCCAGGACTAGGAGGTCCACATGGAACAAGTCAAATATACACATGTTCAGACGTGAGGCAGACCTGTGAACGACCTCTGCATTCCAGCCTGAGCAACACATGAGATACCAGCCCCCAGCCCCAAAAATAAACAGCAAAACAAAGAAACTGTTTGCCACAGAGGCAGACACCTATAACTGGGCATCTGGAAGGAGTGGAGCTGAGACAGGAAGATCATGTGTCCAAAGGCACCCTGGGCAAGCAAGACACATGGAAAAAGGAAAGAAGGAAAGAAAGAAAAGAAGAAAGTAAGGTAGGTTAGGAAGAAAGGACGTGCAGGGCGGAGGGGGCGCATGCCTGTAATCCTAGCACTTGGGAGGCAGAGGCAGGTGGATTTCTGAGTTCAAGGCCAGCCTGGTCTACAGAGTGAGTTCCAGGACAGACAGCCAGGGCTACACAGAGAAACCCTGTCTGGGGGGGGGGGGGAGGAAGAAAGAATGTTGGATGGTTATGTATCAGTCATGTGAGACCTAACAGGAAAAAGAACAATACACATTGCAACTAATGCAAGATCAAAAGAGGAAAAATACACCTTGAAGGTTAAGGAGTTCACTTGCAGTTAAGACAGTTAAAAACACATTCCTGTTTGTCCTGTTTGTTTAGCCCCTCTGCACTGAATATGCCTTATCACAGGTGAGTTGGAGGTGCTTGGGCAAGAAATATGTCAAAATGAATGCCTGCTGCTGATTGGGTGTAGGCAGGAGATCCCATGGCAGGAAGTATGTCAGGATATACGCTCACTGCTGACTGCACTTATGGGAAACACAGTGGCCTTATGGGTTTGCTTTTTGAAGCCTCTGCAAAATGTGACTTGTCACCATTTCTAGGGCACTCTGAATGGTCCTGGTCAGAGCCCATCATCCTGGCCAATATTTAATTAAAGCTTGCTTCTAATGTAGCTCAACATTATAGAACTGCTTTTTTTTTTCTTGTGAATCTTAGGTTTTAACAACCACCGGGGCTGGACAATGGTGGCCTTTAATCCCAGCACTTGGGAGGCAGAGGCAGGAAGATTTCTGAGTTCGAGGCCAGCCTGGTCTACAGAGTAAGTTCCAGGACAGCCAGGACTACACAGAGAAACCCTGACTCAAAACAACAACAAAACAAACAAACAAACAAACAATAACACTAGTAGAGGGGCTGGAGAGATGGCTCAGAGGTTAAGAGCACTGACTGCTCTTCCGGAGGTCCTGAGTTCAAATCCCAACAACCACCTGTAATGATCAGATGTCCTTTTCTGGTGTGTCTGAAGACAGCTACAGTGTACTTACATAAATAATTAAATAAATCTTTTTTTTTTTCTTCAAGACAGGGTTTCTCTGTGTAGTCCTGGCTGTCCTAGAACTCACTCTGTAGACCAGTCTGGCCTAGAACTCAGAAATTCGCCTGCCTCTGCCTCCCAAGTGCTGGGATTAAAGGCGTGCGCCGCCGCCACCACCAGCTAAATAAATCTTAAAAAACAACAAAAACAAAAAAACAATTACTGGTAGAGTCTGCCTAGCATGAGATTTCCTGACTTCAACTCCCAGCTCTACAAAATAACATTGAGACACTACATCTCATTAAAAATCTTATTGCTATTTCAATAGCAATGGGTTTTGTTTTTGTTTTTTCATCACTCTCCCTTTGCTGTTCCTGGATCCAATGTAGAATCCAATGCAGCATTAGTTATTTCTCCTTCCTCTCCTACAGCCCAGAATACTCTAACAGTCTTTCCTTGTATTTTATGAGTCAACTGAATGTCTCTCAGTGAGACAGACGTTGACTTCTATTTTCTGATGTTCTGGAATTTTTATTTTTTATTTTTGGTTTTGGGAAGAGCATCTAAACAAATAGCCCACCCTGGGCTGGAATTCAGTATCCCCTCCCTCAGCCTCCAAAATTCGAAGAGCATACACTCAGCTTCTGGATGTGTTTTGGTAAGCTGGATCACATTGCTTTGCAGATGGGGAGGAGAGAGAAACCACTTAACAAAGAGGTTCTTGCAGGCTCGCAACTCGAGGCTCAGGGAGGTGAGCTGACTCACCGAACATAACCGGCCTTGGTGATCTCTGCGTGGTGGGGAAGCTAAGGGCACTGAGTTGGTGTTTGTTTTGTTTGAAATAGAACCAATCTCATTTTGTAACCCTGCCTGGCCTAGAACTCAGTTCAACTTACAAAGATCTGCTTGCCTCTGCCTTGAGAGGAATTAAATAAAGGCTTGTATCACCATGCCTGGCTGAGCCGCTATTTGAAAGAAAATAAATTGCAGATAACTTCCGCGTGAAAGAGCGGGGTGGCGGTTTGCATTTGTTCAGCCCAGGGAGTGGCATTATTAGAAGGTGTGGTCTTGTTGGAGTAGAAGTGTCACTGTGGGTGTGGACTTTAAGACCCTCGTCCTTGTTGCCTGGAGGCCAGTATTCTGGTAGCAGCCAGGGTTAGGGTTAGGGTTAAGGTTAGGGTTAAGGTTGTTAGGGTTAGAGTTATTAGGGTTAGGGGTTAGGAGTTAGGGTTAGGGTGAATGTAGAACTCTCAGCTCCTCCTGCACCTTGTTTGCCTGTATGCTGCCATGCTCTTGACCTGATGATAATGGACTGAACCTCTGAACCTGTAAGCCAGCCCCAATTAAATGTCCTTATATGAGTTGCCTTGGTCATAGTGTCTAATCACAGCAGTAAAACCCTAACCAAGACAGAAATATTGTTGAAAATATAGCAGTTCCTTGCCCAGCTGTAATCTAAAAATGTTAAATGTTAAATTTCAGAAGTGAAAATTCATGTTTCTAATTGCATGCTGTTGAGTGCTGTGAGGAAATCTTGCCCTGTTCTGTCCTGTCCTGCCCAACCCTGCTCACCTGAAAGGTGAATCACCTCTTTCTTCCTCTTATCCTGTTCTGGCTCTGGGCCCACAGTTAAAAGGATAGCATGCTTATAGAGGAAAAGAACCTTGTCAGTAGAAGCCACTGTCTTAATTCCCAATTCGCTACTATTTCTTTGATACATAAATTGATACTTTGTTTTTAGAGCATTGGTCTCTCACTGAAACAGGCTGACCTTGAATTTGAGCTCCTGAGACCTGGGATTACAGGAATTCACAGCAGGCTGATACTTTTGGGTTTGGGCTGATATTCTATTTCTTTTGTAAGGCCATTTGTACCAAAGCACCATTAAATGGGTCACATTAAAGGAAGAACAGGATAACAGAAGTTTCAAGTTTGGCTCAGTGGATAACATACTTGCTATATAGCATGAGAACTTGAGTTTGAATCCCAAAACCCATGAAAAGTCAGGCAACAGTTGTGCTCAAATCTGTAATCCCAGTCCTCTTGTAGGAAAATTGAGGTAAAGACAGGAGAATCCCTGAAGTTTGAGAGCTTTCAGAGATGCTTAGTGAAGGGAGCATGGACTAAAAAGAGCTGGAGCTGGTCTCTGCCATCTTGAGGGTTCTTTCCCCTTATCCTTTATCCTCCCAATTTCAACTCCCAACACTAGATAGGAGAGAAAGGAAATAGGAAAATCCCTGAATCTAATTTCTCTCCTTTTGTGTTTTTTTTTCCTTTGACCAAGGCTATTCACAAACCACAATCAATGTTCCTAAGCCAACAACCACTGATCAGTGCTTTAGCATCTATATATGCTCTAAAAAGTTCCCAGAATCCCAAAGTCACACAATCGCAGAAATTATCTGCAGCTGGCAAAACCATGCCTCCTCAAGTGCAGGAGGCAAATCATAGCCAGCTGCTCTCAACAGTCCAAAGCAGATCTGCAGCCCCCACCTGGGATTAAAACAAAAGCCCATTCTTATAATATTTATGTGTTTTTAAAAGAAACCAATTTTCCAGAAATCCCACTACAGAGAACCTGCTCCAGACAAGCTAGAAGGCAGGAGCTGACACCCAAGGTTGTCTTCTGACCTCCACATGTCCTGTGATATGCACTCTCTCTCTCTCACACACACACAAAACCCAAGAAAAAGGAAGGCATCTCCTTGTCTTACAGCTCTAGAGGCTGTGAGTCTGAGACCAAGGTACCAATCAAGACTGCATTTCCTTTGCTGCCTACAAAGGGAAGGACCCTCCCTCATCTTTCCAGTTTATGATAGCTGTCTTAGTCAGGGTTTCTATTCCTGCACAAACATCATGACCAAGAAGCAAATTTATTGGAGGACAGGGTTTATTCAGCTTATACTTCCACATTACTGTAGATCACCTAAGGAAATCAGGACTGGAACTCAAGCAGGTCAGGAAGCAGGAGCTGATGCAGAGGCCATGGAGGGGTGTTCCTTACTGGCTTGCTTCCCCTGGCTTGCTCAGCTTGCTCTCTTATAGAACCCAAGCCCAGAGATGCCACCACCCACAAGGGGCCCTTCCCACTTGATCACTAATTGAGAAAATGCCTTACTGCTGGATCTCATGGAGGCACTTCCTCACCTGAAAGCCCTTTCTCTGTGGTAACTCCAGCTTGTGTCAAAGTGACACAAAACCAGCCAGTACAGTAGCCCTAGTAAAGCTTGTGCAGCAAGCCTTTTCTTTGTAAAGCCTCTAGCACTAGCCAGAGTCTCCCTTTTAATTAAAACACCTACTACTGTGACAAAATACCATGACCAAGGCAACATATAAAACAGAAAGCATTTAATTGGGCTTACTGTTTCCGCGGGGTAGAGTCCATGAGAGCAGAGCATGGGGACAATAATAGCCGAGAGCCTGGTCTTCGAGCAGGAGGCAGGGGAGGCATCCCTGAGAATGCTTCAAGTTTTGAAACCTCATCACTCACCTCCAGTGGCAAACCTCTTCCAAGACCTCCTGTTTTGTTTTGTTTTGTTTTTGTTTTTGTTTCTTTTTTAATTTTTCCAAGAAAGGTTTTGATTGGCTTTCTCCACCAAGGAAATAAACCAATTCAAGTCAAATTAAGAGCATAAAGGCAGGTTTATTGGGGGTAGCTCTCAGGCAGTTTCATTGGTCCCAAAGAACAGAGCCAGGGAAATTGCCGAGGGGGTGGGGTGTGACATCTGTATTATATAGGGAATAGCCTCTGGGTAGGGGAAGGCCAGTCCTTGGCCTGGAAAGTTCAGGATAGAGGGCTCAGCATGCCTGCTATATCTTGCCAGAGGTAGAGATGGAGGGATGGTAGGAGAACCTGGAGGCCAGGTCTGCTTTTATATGTTATTTTTTTTCTTTTGTTTGTTTTTTTTTTTTTCAAGACAGGGTTTCTCTATGTAGCTCTGGCTGTCCTGGAACTCACTCTGTAGACCAGGCTGGCCTCGAACTCAGAAATCTGCCTGCCTCTGTCTCCCAAGTGCTGGGATTAAAAGGCATGTGCCACCTTTTATATGTTAAGTATGCACCACAGCTGACTGTCCTGGATCAGAAACCCAACAGATCTCTTTTTGCAATCCTGGCTGTCCTGGAACTGGTTCTGTAGACCAGGCTGGCCTTGAACTCAAAGAGGTCCTTGTGCTTCTGCCTCTTGACTGCTGGGATTAAAGGTGTGTGCCACCAACTGGGGACTGAGTATTCATGATCCTATGGGAGCCATTTCCATTCAAGCCACACAGGGCTCATTTTAATGACCCCAGTTTCATTTGATTACGTTAAAAAAAAAACTTTTAATAAGTGAATATGTCTGTGTCTGTGCAAGTCAGCTTGGGTGCCAGATCTCCTGGAGCTGCAGTGTAAAGCCTTACCTGCTGAGCTGGCTCTCTAGGCCCCATCCTTCTCTTTTTTAGAGATAGGGTTCACTGTAGCCAAGACTGCTTTGGAACTCACCATGTTACCTAGGCAGGGTCAAATGTTCTGGATCAGCTTCCAAATAATTTGCTTACCCCTGCTAAGCCCCTAAATTCACTGTGCGGTGATAATGAATGCAGGGGCAGGCCGATCTCTGTGAATTTGAAGCCAGAGCCTACTGAGTGAGTTCCAACGGGTGGTAGTGTGTGTGTGTGTGGGGGGGGAGACAGTCCTCTAAATTCAGTAGCCAAGCATAATGTAAATCATAGCACTCAGGAGGCTGAGGCAGAAGAATTATAAGTTTGAGGCCAATCTGGGTCACATGGCAAAAACCATTTCTCAAGACAATCCAGACCATGCCAGGTGGTGGGGCTGCATCCTTTAATCCCAACACTTGGAATGCAGAAGCAGGAGAATCTCTGTGAGTTCAAAGACAACTTGGTCTACAGGGTGAGTTATAGGACAGTCTGGGATACACAGAGAAACCCTGTCTTACAAACAACAACAAAACCCAAACAAGAAAACAAACAAAACAGGCAAGGTTGATGGCTCAGCAAGCACAAGTGCTTGACACGGAAACCTAGCATCCTGAATTTGAACTCCTGAACCTATGGTGGAAGGAGAGAACTGACTCCTGACTCCTGACTATTGTCTACCGTCCTCCAACTGCATGCCACGGCACACCCATGTCCACACACACACACACACACACACACAGAGACAGAGAGACAGAGAGATAGAGAGAGGGGGGAGAGGGAGAGAGGGAGGGAGGAGAGAGAGACAGAGACAGAGAGAGGGAGGGAGGGAGGGAGAGAGAGAGATTAAACATTTAAAAATAAACCCCCTGGGACCTGGTTGTGGTGGCACGTGCCTTTAATCCCAACATTTGGGAAGAAGAGGCAGGTGGATTTCTGAGTTTGAGGCCAGCCTGGTCTACTGAGTAAGTTCCAGGATGGCCAGGGCTGTATAGAGAAACCCTGTCTTGAAAAACCAAAAAATTAAAAATCAAACGAAACAAAACAAAAACAAACACCTAAGAAATACTATTTCCTAGTAAGTCTACATTTCATGATACTGGTGTTAAGAGAGCCATATCTCTTCTGTAGGGATGTATCAGCCAGGATGACCAGTTTGACTGAGCTCTCTCTAGGAGCCATTTTTATGCCAGGATGGCTGGGAGGTTTGAGGATATCATATTTAACAAGGATGCTTCCTTAAACTGCACAATTTAAAACTTCGTTCCAAGGCCTGTTTCCCTCTATAAAAAAGGAGGCAAAGGCAAAGTAAACTGCACTCACATCACTCTTAAATCTCACAGCCACCTTGCTACATTGTTGCCTGTGACGGTGCAACATGTGCCTTTGCAACTGTATCTCTGTCCACGAGTCACAAGGGTTGTTCAAACTTTATCTAGTTTGCGTTATCACATCCAATACCTACTCTGCTCACGCTCACATGATGCTATCATAGCTAATACTAAGTGAAAAGCCAAAGGACAGCTCAGTAGTCACAAAAAGCAGTTGCTAGAGTCCAAACTGCAGCAACAGACAAGATGCTAGCATGCATTTCCAGGCTAAAGTGGTGCCATCTTGTGGCAATATTTTGTAAGCACAGTTATAAGTCATTCCATACCAGTAGCTTTGAAATTGCTCAGTACCTGAGATAAGTTTGGGGGAGCGTTTGTATTATTTATCACTTGCATACAAAATGTATCTGATTAATATGCTTATGTAAATACTGTTAAAGTCAAACCATTCATATGTGTATATGATGACTAGGACCAAAAGACTGGAAATGGTCTTGTGGCTCATGCCCCAGCAGAGACAGAAAAGCTTTTGAGTCACTGTCCCTCTTATTTGGGAGTCCCATAGGAGCTGGAGGATACAGTTCTCTGAGAGCAGTTGGGCCTGAGCATAAAAGCCCATTAATAAGGAGCAGGTGACAGAGCCACAGCTGGGTAATTTGTCTCTCTGCTCTTCTGCAGCCTACTCAGTGATGATCTATTTGTCCCAGGGAATGGATGGTGGCAGGTTTGTCCATATTTTACACTTATGAACCTGCCTGCTCCTCTCTGCCCAGCACTGCTCATCTGTCTCTGTCCCTGGCTCCTTTCATTTCATTCCATGAGTGGACAGCAGGCCTTGGCAAAGAGTTATGAAGGTGGATTCTAAGAGGGTGGTTTTGGAAAGAAATGAAGAGAAGAAGAGGAAAAAAGAGGGAAGTGGTAAGAGAGGGAGGCTGAGTACATAGGACTGTTCCCTGCAGAGGGGGGAGGGATGGTTGGGAGACACACTCAGGGCACACACAGAGAGGGAGAGGGAGAAAGGCAGACACACACACACACACACACACAGAGGGAGAGGGAGAAAGGCACACACACACACACACACACACACACACACAGAGAGAGAGAGAGAGAGAGAGAGAGAGAGAGAGAGAGAGAGAACTCTGATTTGGAGTTGGGCAGGAGGGGACCTCAGAGAGCAGGGAGGATGATGGGAAGGTAGATGGAGAGGGCATGAGGCAGGAGGAATCTGAGGTGCGGGGGAGGCTGGCTTGTGGAGCACTGAGGGGACTGGGGTAAAGTTCTTGCTTAGCATTCTACTTGCTCTGGGTTCTACCTTTAGGCTGAGCTTGAGAAACTGAGTCCAATCCAAAGCACCAAGCTGCACCTCATTCGAGACCTAACTGTAGTAACCAGCTTCTGACATGCTTTTGGCCTATGCTGGCATTCACATACTTGGTGCGAGGAGTTGAACCGAGGGTCTTTGTATCCTAGGCGAGTGGTCGACTGATGAGCTGTGTCGTCCACCCGCTTTTACCTTTTTTAGTTTGAGATATGGTCTCACTAAATTGTGCAAGCTGATCTCAAATTCACTCTGTGGCCCCGACATCCTGTACACTTAAGATCCTCCCAACTCAGCCAACTCATAGCTGGGATTACAAACTGTATTTGTTTGTATATGCTTGGCCTAGGGCATGGCACCATTAGGAGGTGTGGCCTTGTTGGAGTAGGTGTGTCACTGTGAGCATGGGTTTTAAGACCCTCATCCAGCTGCCTGGGAGCCAGTCTTCTGTTTGCTTTCGGAACAAGATGCAGAACTCTCAGCTCCTCCTACACCATGCCTGCCTGGATGCTGCCATGCTCCCAGCTTAATGATAATGGACTGAACCTCTGAACCTGTAAGCCAGCCCCAATTAAATATTGTACTTATAAGACTTGCCTTGGTCATGGTGTCCACAGCAGTAAAACCCTAACTAAGACACAGGCCAGCTGGTATGCCCACTCTTGTAATGTCCATCCCACACTGATCAGGACTAAGGAGTAACTGATCGGACGTGCAGAAATGACTGAGTACAACACACTCCCATGCCCTTGACTGTATCAGCTTACTCTCTTTCTCTGACTTGCTAGTCTGGAGGAAACCAGTATCTATGGGAGAATACCCAAACAGCCATCTAGAGCGAGAACTGAGGCCTCCTGCTGTGAGCTAGCATTAAATTATGACCTGCTATGGACGGGCACTCTCCAGCCTCAGTTTGTTCTTCAGGTGACCACAGCCTGAGCCAACACTCTGATTGCAATCTTTTATGCATCCCTGGGCCAGCACCCCCCTCATTAACCCCTTGCTCTGGAATTCTGCACCCACAGGACCCTTAGAAACAATCAGTGCTAGGATTTGAGATTCTTTGTTCCACTATCAATGGAAATGGTATAAACTATTATTTGGGGATTTCTTTCGCAGACTATTTTGCTGCTCAGAATGCAGTGTCATTGGACAAGAGCGGGTAAGTTCACAGCAGATGTTCCTTCACCCACCTGCATTGCATGTAGCAGGATAGCTGCAGTTAGGTATGAAGCAAGAAGATTCCGGGATGGGGTTGGACATCCTGGATAGTAAAGCCATTACTGAGGTAACATCATCTCTCCATTTTCTTGGGACTGAGTGGGTTCCTGAGACAGGGAACTTTTTTGTGCTAAAACTGAGACATTCCTATATAAGCTGGATTATGTTCATTGTTCTGAAGGCAGAAGTAAAGGTGTTGAAGCTACCTCCCTAGTTAGCTGCCACATATCAGGGTTCATATGAGTCTGGTGGCCATTGCTGTAACAAAATAATTGAGGCCCGGTAATTGAAAAAGCAAAGAAATTTATCTATTGTAGTTCTGCAGACTTGAAAGCTCAAGGTTGAGGGGTTGACTCTGAGAGGCCTTTCTTGCAAGGCAGGATGCCACAGAGTCATGAGTTGACCCAGGACAACATATAGCAAGAAAAAGCCAAGAAAGCCAAATTTCTTTTATGTTTCTGGGGATAGATTCCAGGCCTTATTCATGACCTACACCCTAGTCTTATAATACAGCAACGTCATAACTACTAACTACTTCCTCAATAACCCACTAATCCATCAATTCGTGAATTTATTAACCATTCATGAGGTCAGCATCCTCATAACCACATTATCTTCCAAAATTCCATTTCCAATTGCCACTACTGTATAACTTTAAGGACTAGGCATTTAACATATGAAATCTGGGGGAGAAACACTCAGAACATTTCACATGGAATAGGGAGTGAGACTGCCTTCCATCACGCTAGTGTGTTTCAGAGCCAACCTGTTTCACCTTCCTGTCTAACTCCAGCTTACACTGAAGAAGGAGGGGAAAGTTCTTTAGAAAGGCAAAGACCATACCATAGTGGCACACACATCTTTGGTCCTGGCAGACAGAGAGAGGAAGGTAGGTCTCTGTGAGTTTGAGGTCAGCCTGGTGTACAATGTGAATTCAAAGACAGACAGGGCTACACTGAGAAAACCTGTCTGGAGGGAAAAAAGAGGAAGAAGGAGAGAAGAGAAGAGAAGAGGAGAAGAGAGGAGAGGAGAGAAGAGAAGAGAGGAGAAGAGAAGGGAAGAGAGGGGAAGAGAAGGGAAGAGAGGGGAAGGGAAGGGAAGAAAGAAAGGAAGGAAGGAGCTGGGCGGTGGTGGAGCACGCCTGTAATCCCAGCACTCTGGCAGGCAGAGGCAGGCGGATTTCTGAGTTCGCGGCCAGCCTGGTCTACAGAGTGAGTTCCAGGACAGCCAGGGCTATACAGAGAAACCCTGTCTTGGAAAAAAAAAAACAAATCCAAAAAACCAACAAAAAAAAAAAAAGAAAGGAAGGAAGGAATACAGGAGGAAAGAAAGAAAGAAAGAAAGAAAGAAAGAAAGAAAGAAAGAAAGAAAGAAAGAAGGAAAAAAGAAAGAAAAAAAGAAAGGCAAAGCTGCAGGTCACCTCTTCTTTCTTCTTTTCCCCTTCCTCCCTTCCTTCTCTTCTCTCACCTCAGCAAAAGACTGAGACATTCAGAAACCCCAGGCGCCGTGCTAAGTATGGTGGCTTATGATTTAAGATCAATACTTTGTAACAGGAGGCAGGAGAATTATTGAAAGTTTAAGGCCAGCCTGTAAGGCTACAGAGTGAGTTCCAAGCCAGTCTAAGTCCAGCCTGTAATACAGAGTGAGATCTTGTCTCATAAAGCAAAACTAAACTAAACAAAATAAAATCCTGGGGTTTGGTGAGGTTGTTGCCATAGGCCAGCACTTCCTGTCCATGCATCATATTCTTGTGGCTTGATTCTCAAGAGAATCTGGTGGTTATAGGGTCAAAAGATGCTATAAAACTCACCAAGACAACACATTTCAATTTTGTTGTTGTTGTTGTTGTTGTTGAAAAAGGATCTCTTGTAGTAAGTAAAACAATATGGCTGGTACCTCTACCATGTGATTGTTTTGTGATTATATTGCACTTTCTTTCTTGAAGATTCCTTTACAGTTAGCCTTTCGTGGATTCTGCAATGATGCGGTCAACTAATTGTGGGCTGGAAGCATTTCAGGGGTGGGGGGGAATACATGTGTGTTGAATATGTACAGACTTTTTTCCTGTCCTTTTTTTTTTTAAAGTATAGAATAGAGTTTGTTCAGACATGGGGAGGGGAGTTGAGTGGTAGTAGAGACAGAGAAAGGCAGAGAGAGGGAGAGAGTAGAGGAGTAGAGGAGTGTGTGGAGGGAGGATAGGGAGGGGAATGGGGAGAGAGGGTAAGGAGCAGGAGCAAGAGGGCAAGAGAGCTTTTCTTGTCATTTTTGCCAATATAGTATAGCAACTATTTATATAGATTTCACAGAGTCACAGTGTCATCTGAAGATGACAACGGAGCAAAGGATGTAGGTCTGGAATTCCAGGTATTTGTGGGCTTTAGGCAGAAGAATTGCAGGTTCAAACCCAGCCAGAGCAACCTAGTGGGAGCTTGTCTCAAAGAAAGAAAGGAAGTTGGGAAGTTGGGGTGGGGGCTGGTGAGTAGCTTGGTCTCCATAGCATGAGACTCTGGAGAGAGGTAGAGAGACAGAAAGAAGCGTGCACACTCACACACACACACACACCAAGACAGACAGACAGAGACAAAAAGACACAGAGACATAGAGAAATAGAGACAGAGAGAGGAGAGAGATATTATTTATTTGAATGTGTGTGTACCTGCATGAGCTTAGTGTATTCCACATGTGTAAGTGTTCACGGAGGTCAGAAGAGTTCAAATCCCCTGGGACTGTAGTTATAGCAATTGTGAGGTGCTACATGTGGGAGCTGGAAACTGGTCCTAGGTCCTCCCCAAGAGCCGAGCAATCTCTCCAGTCTCTTGACTCTTTTATACAAGGTTTCTGTGTGTAGCCCTGGCTGTCCTGGAACTTGCTATGTAGTCCAGGCTGGTCTTGAACTCACAGAGATTCTCCTGCCTGTGCCTCCAAAATACTGGGATTAAAGGCATGGCTACCACTGCCCCCTGCTCAGCCTTTTTTTCTTTTTCTTTTTCTTTTTTTAAAGATTTATTTTATTTATGAGTACACAGTAGCTCTCTTCGGACACACCAGAAGAGGACATCAGACCCCATTACAGATGGTTGTGAGCCACCATGTGGTTGCTGGGAATTGAACTCAGGACCTTTGGAGTCAGTGGTCTTAACCACTGAGCCATCTCTCCAGCCCCAGCCTCTTGATTCTCTTGTTGTTGTTGTTGTTGTTGTTGTTGTTGTTTTTGAGACAGGGTTTCTCTGTGTAGTCCTGGCTGTCCTGGGACTCACTCTGTAGACCAGGCTGGCCTCGAACTCAGAAATCCGCCTGCCTCTGCCTCCCAAGTGCTGGGATTACAGGCGTGCACCACCATGTCTGGCTCCAGCTTCTTGATTCTTAAAGAAAGGACAGATCCCATTAGATGACAAGGGCAATGTCTCCATTTGGTGGTCCTCTATCTAACCATCTGGGTTTTTCCTGAGCGGCAGTGACGGGGACCCTGTGGAGAGCACGCTGACTGCTAACATGAAGAGACTCTCCAGGTCCTGCAGTGTCTCTGCTGTCCTCTGTGGGCTCCACTTTGCTCTCACACAGCAAGAGCTACAGGCTGGCAGCCTGCTGCCTCCTCTACAGTCCTCAACTCTGACTTTCACTGCATTTATTTTCTTAGTTCCACCTGCTGGGACAACTGATTCTGGTTCTGTTTATCATATTGATACACGGTTTCCATTGTAAATGAATCACACAAAACCATGTGTTTTTATTGTAGCATCTTTTTTTTAATAGATTTATTGATTTATTTTATGCATATGAGTACACCACCATTGCTCTCTTCAGACACATCAGAAGAGGGCACCAGACCCCATTACAGATGCTTGTGAGCCACCATGTGGTTGCTGGGAATTGAACTCAGGGCCTCTGGAAGAGCAGTCAGTGCTCTTAACTACTGAACCATCTCTCCAGCCCCCTCATTGTAGCATCTTAAGAAAACTCAAAGGGAGGGCTGGAGAGACGGGTCAGCACTCACGGCTTTGGCTGTTCTTGCAGAGGACCTGCATTTGGTTCCGAGCCCTCATCGTGCCTCACAACCATCTGTTTGTGTGGGCAGAGAAGGTAAATATAGGGACCCCAGGTGAATAGATGGTGGGGAGAGATTGGTTTTTTTGTTTGTTGTTGTTTAATTCTGTAGCTTCTTGTCTCAGCCTCTTAAGTGCACCATCGCACGGAGGCTTTGGAGAAAGAGCATCCTGCCTGCTCAGAGTCTTGTCCGTTGACTTAAATGGCCCAGGAGACAGTTCATCCTTTAAAAGCTCTTGGAGGAGACCTGAGTTTGAATTCAAGAACCCATTAGAGTGCCTCAAAACCTCCTTTAAAACTCCAGCTCCAGCATATTGGAGGCCTCTGGCCTCCGCAGGCGCGAGAGCAAGCACACACACACACACACACAAAATCTTTTCAAAATTGTTATAGAGACCTGGAGAAATGGCTCACAGGTTAAGAGCACTGACTGCTGGTTCTTCCAAAGGTCCTGAGTTCAATTCCCAGCAACCACGGTGGCTCACAACCATCTGTAATGGGTTCGGATGCCCTCTTTTGGTGGGTCTGAAGACTGCAACAGTGTACTCACATATATTAAATAAATAGTAAGTAAGTAAATAAATAAATCTTCAGCTGGGCAGTGGTGGCACACACCTTTAATCCCAGCATTGGGAGGCAGAGGCAGGCGAATTTCTGAGTTCGAGGCCAGCCCCAGGACAGCCAGAGTAAACCCTGTCTCAAAAAGCCAAAATAAATAAATAAATCTTTTAAAAAATTGTTACAGAGTTTGTTCTTTTGATGAGATAAATATTGCCTGTTGATGCATTGACCCGGAAGAACACAAGTGTAGACAGAACACTAGCCACGTGTGAGGTCCTGGGTTCCACCTCCAGCACCCAAGGAAGAAGGGAACTCACAGGTACACATAGTTTGTGAACAATTTTAGGGGTATAAAGACTATCTTTAGTTTATCCTCAGAATGTCCAGGTCATTCGATGCCCGCAATTATCGAGAGGATTTCCCAGGTACAGAGGGGGAAAGGTCGCTGAAGGGAACAGAGCCAGTTAGCTGCAGAGTTTCAAGAGCTCGCAGGTGTGGGTTTGGACTGTGCATTTATAGATTTGGGGGACACCCACTTGGTTGTGTTTGAAAAAGAGGCTGGGGAGGGGAGGGCGTGGTTTTCTCTAGTCCTGCCTCCGCCACTGGGCTGGGGCGTGGCCTTCCTCTAACCTGCTCCGGTCCAACATGGCTCCGCGGTTGTGCATCATCTCTGCAGCGGCACGGCGGCTGCTCACGAAGCCGGGACCCCGTGCTGGGGACCTCGCGGCTGCGGGTGCTGTGCGGTGAGAGGCCGACGGGGCTGACCGCGTGCTTGGAACAGGGCCAAGGGAGGGGGGCTGGAATGAAAAGCAGAGACTCTCGGGTTTGGAATTCAGGGGTTAGCGGCAGAGCTGCCAGGATGTAGGCCTGAGGGGAGGGTGAGAAAGAATGGGGAAGGTGGAAAGGTATGGGGAAGGCTTTGTTTTTTAAACAGGTTCATACTACATGTGATTCGACCTCGGAATCCTCTTGCCTCTGCCACCTAGATAGTGCTGGTGTGCACGACCATGCCTAGCTAGGCAGGTTCTTTGTCCTGTTTGGGACCTGGATCTGGGCTGAGAATAAAAAATGAGGTGAATGGGAGGGACAGGTCTTGAGCCCTGGAGCCGGCACGAAGGAATGGGATAGTGGCAGCCTTTTGCCTGGCCTTTGTGGTTTAGCATGTGCTGGGGTCTTTCTGAGCCGAGCGGCTCTACCCTCAGGAAGTTTTAGAAGGAAGGAGAGGAGGACTAGGGTACGGTGGGAAACCCCAAAGTGCTTCCGCGCCAGCTTTGTACAGGTGGGTCAACAGAATGGGGTGGGAGCTGTTCAAGGTCAGCGTTCGAGCCATGAGGAGGCAGCTCTGGATGCAGGACCCAGGTCTCATGATGCACTCTGCACTTTGTACCACCACTGGTGGCCTCCTAGGAGAGAGGCCCAACTCTGCCTTTGGAGGCTTGGCTTCCCCTGACTGGCTCTGGGCTGCTCCTCCCTCTTCGATACCACGCCCAGTGCTACCCCCACCTCTGCACTTATCACCAGGAGCACTTGTGACCCTGTGCTTTTCCCTGATCTCCTGTTTCCCCAGCCCAACACCCTCACAGGTTTTAGGACAGGGTCTGTGCAGAGAGCATTAGCTAAAAGTGAGAACACCTGCCTCACACCTGTGGAAGGGGAGTTGCGTTACTCCTGCCCCAGCCCAAGAGTGTAGCCATGGAGTTCCATTAGATCGCTGTGCATTGGGACGCTAGGAAAACTCACATAGAGGAGTTGGGACATGCGCCCTTCACCTCCGTGCTAGGTAATGAGGAGAAGCCGACATTGGGAAATGAGCCTGGAGTGTAGCCTGTAAACTCAGCCTTTTCTGGAGGGATGACCTTGGGTAGGAGGAGAAGACAGGATGCGTCTGATAGGCTTATTTTCTATTGCTAGGAAATGAACTCGGGAGTTCAGGTATGCTAGGCAAGTGCTCTCTCCCGAGTAAACCATAATCTCTCCAGCCCTGGTTGATTGCTTAGGCTTAAAGAGACCATTCTTCTGTTACCCAGTGCCCAAGCTTACGCCTCAAGCAGTTTCTGACACTGTGAGAACTGAAAGGACATCCAGGAAAATAATCTTTTATAATATTAAAAAATATATTTTAAGCCTGGTGGTGGCGCATGTCTTTAAATCTAGCACTCAGGAGGCAGGCAGTCAGATCTGCGAGTTCAAGGCCATTCTGGCCTACAAAGAGAGTTCCAGGACAGCCAGGGCTACATAGAGAGACCCTGTCTCAAAAACCAAAAGAAAAAAAATTATTTTGGGCCAGGTGTGGCAGCATACACCTTTAATTCCAGTACTTAAGAGGCAGAGGCAGGAGGATCTCTGGGTTGGAAGCCCTCATAGTTCTACCTACCCAGTTCCAGGATGGTTAGGACTACATAGAGAGCCAAACAAACAAAACTATTCTGGGGACCATGGAGATGGCTTTGCACCTCCGAGCACTGGTGCACCTCCGAGCATTGGTCCTTTAAGAATACAGGGGTTGATTCCCAGCTCAAGCAAGTGCTGGCCCACAGCTGTCTGTTTCTCTGCTTCCAAAGGCCCTGACACCCTCTTCAGGCCTGGTCCAGGTGTGCAAGTGTTGCACTTGCAGGCAAAACACTGACACATAACGTAATTTAAAAACTCTTTTGTGAGCTGGGTGGTGGTGGCACATGCCTGTAATCCCAGCACTTGGGAGGCAGAGGCAGGCGGATTTCTGAGTTTGAGGCCAGCCTGGTCTCCAGAGTGAGTTCCAGGACAGCCAGGGCTACACAGAGAAACCCTGTCTCCAAAAACAAAAACAAAAAAACCCAAAACCTATTTTGTGTTCATATGCAAATGAACATTTATATTCATGTGTGTGTGTGTGTGTGTGTGTGTGTGTACATGTCTATCCTGTGGCACATGCGTGGAGGTCAGTCACCTTGTGGCCTCAAGCATCTATCTCAGGTTGTCAGGCTTGGCGGGTGGCTGGTGCCTTTACACTGGCCCAAGACCATCTGTTTTTTCTAAAAGAATTTTGCTTTTATGTATGTGTGTAGAGGGGAGAGAGAATGAGAATGTGCACAGAGTGCAGGTGTCCACTCAGGCCAGGAGATGAGCGGAATCCCCTGGAACCGGAGTCCAGGCAGTTGTGAGCTGCCCTACTGATGGAGGTGCTGGGAACCAAACTCCGGTCCTCCTCTTAGGCCCCCCCACCCCCCAGCCAGGTGGCCAGCCCACAAGGTCATCTTTTATGAGACCGTGTTTCCCACATGAAGGTACCGAGGCACAGAAAGGAACGGACAGTTAGTGGTAGCTCTTTCACGCGGCAGACACCCTGAGGGCGCAAGGATGGGGGAGGGGCTAGAGGCAGCCTACTGCTTCCAATTTGGCGATCCTGGATTATTGACTGTGAGCCTCGGTTTCCTTTTGTGTAATATGGCCATGGTGATCCCTGCTATGCATTTTCCCCTGGATTGCTGTGAAGACACTGAACACTGGCCAAACCCAGTAGTGAGTGACTTGTGTGGTTTTATGCTCTGGTCCTACACTGAGACCTGAGACCTCCTCTTCTTGCTGACCTGCCTGCTCTCTGTCTCTCTGGAGTCACTCCCGGGGCCAGCAGTAATACTTTCAGCCTCAGAGATTTGGAGTAAGCCCTTTGCGTGATGAGTCATCTGGCTGGCCCCTCACTGTTTTTAAAAAGGTACTGCAATGGGAGAGGTGAATATGATTAAAACACACGGTACAAAACCCTCAAAGAACTAATACATTTTTATTTTTATTTTTTGTCTTTTTTTTTTCTTTTTACTAATACAATTTTTAAAACGTACTATAAGGATTAGCTTTTAGTACATAGTAGTTGCTCAATAAACAATGCTATTAACCAGGCTCAATGGCTTGTGTTCCTATCACTGGTAGACCGAGGCAGGGGAATCATGAGTTAGAAGCTAGCCTGGGATATATAGTGGGACTCTTTTTTTTTTTTAATTACTTATTATTTTATGTATGTGAGCACACTGTAGCTGTCTTCAGACACACCGGATCCCATTACAGGTGGTTGTGAACCACCAAGTGGTGACTGGGAATTGGACTCAGGACCTCTGGAAGGACAGACAGTCAGTGCTCTTACCCACTGAGCCGTCTCTCCAGTCTTCAGCAAGACTCTTTTGAAAGAAACAAATAAAAAGCCATTCTTGTTGCTCCTACACTAATCTTGTTAAAAAAACTTTAGTGAGTTGTGCTGGTTTTGCTTGTATATGCGTTTATGTGTTTATGTGTTTCCCCTTGTGAGGATTGAACATAGGACCTAATGCATGCTAGGCAAGTATTTTACCACTAAGCTATAGCTACAGCCCCAAATATTAGTTCTTGTAGCTGAAAACACCTCTCTCGTGACAAGCAGAAATGTGGCCTCTTTCTAAAGTTAGCCAGCTCAAATTGAGATGTTTTAGGACCTACAGAGAGCTGAGCTTTCCAGTCTAGAAAGTTCTGAGGTTCTTGAGCCATCTCACTTGGAGAGGCATCAGACTGTTGAGTGGCAATGTCAGTAGGAGTGTGACAGCTACAGCAGCTGCCTAAGGAGATGGAAATGCTCCAGTCTAGGCCAATTAACTATGGAGTTGTTGTGTCAGAGGCATTGTGTTAGGTCTCCGGGAGGATGGGCGGGCGGAGGATGGGCGGTCGGTCGTCTGGCTAGTCTGCGGCTTGCTCTACAGCTGTGGAAAAGACAGAGCTGTTTAAAATGAATGAAAGTTGAGGTGGAAATGTTTTCCCAGCCCTCTGCATACCTGCTACCATTCCTAGCCTGGGCTACTTAACTGGTTAGGGTTTATTTTTTTGTTTTCTTTTTTTAAGATTAAAAAAACCGATTTGCTTTATGTGTTGGTTTGCTGAGTCTATGTGAACTGTGTTTATACAGGAGCCTGCAAAGGCCAGATCTCTTGAGACTGGAATTGTAGAAGTGAGATGCCTGGGAACCAAACTCAGATCTCCTGCCATAGCAGTGATGGCTCTTCACCACTGAGCCATCTCCAGCCCTTGGTTTGTGTTCTTGCCACAGGGTCTAGCCTGGGACTCTGTCACAGACCACACGAAGTTCTACCAGCCTCTGCTCCCTGACTGTTGGGATTAAAGCTGTCTGCCACCAGGCTCAGCCTGTTTTCATCTTTAATCATGCGTGTCTGTGTGCATCTGAGTGTGGACTTGTGTATGGGAGTGTAGACCAGGTAGACCAGAGGGTCGGATGAGAGCCCCTGCAGCTGGAGGTGTTTGTGAGCCGCCAGATGTGGGTGCTGGGACAGAGCTCAAGTCCTCGGCAAGAGCAGGAAGTGCCATCTTACCTGAGCCATCTCTCTAGCTCCATTAGTGTGTGTTTTGTTTTGGGGACAGGGTTCCCTCTATGTAGCCCCTGCTGTCCTGAAACTCATGTAATCCAGGCTAACCTCAAACTCACAAAGGTTGGGATTAAATATGTAAGCCATTATGCCTGCATCTGTAGTGGTTTGTTTGTTTGTTTGTTTGTTTTTGAGACAAGGTCTCAGAAGTCCAAACTCACTGTGTGCCTGAGGATGACCTTGAGTTATTGTAGGCCTGTTTTACCAAACCTGGCCTGTACAGGCTTTCAGAACGCTGGCTAAGGTTGGAAAGATGGCGTCATAGTTGACAGTGCTAGCTGTGTAGCCATGAGACCTGGGTTTGGATTCCAGCACTCATGTGACAATGGGTGTTGTCTTTTATGTGCCCTTAGCCCAAGTACTATAGTGGGCAGGGACAGGAAGATCACTGGGGCTTGCTGGCCACCATGCTGACTTGGGCAGGAGGGCAAGCCCCTGGGTCAAGGAGAGACTATGTCCCAAAGGAATAGAGGATGAACCAGCTGCCTGTTTCTTGTGAGCATAGACGTGAATGTATCTCTCTCTCTCTCACACACACACACATTCACAGAGAGATAGAGACAGACAGACAGACAGACAGAGACAGACTCTAAAATGCAGATTGTAGCCATGTGCCTGTGGTTTTAGCATTTCCAGGCAAGATCAACAGTTTGAAGGCAGCCTGTGTGTATAGGGAGTTCCAGGCTAGCCCAGGCTGATTAACCACCCCCCTTCTCCAGTCAAAAGTTAAATTGCCGGGTCCACCAGATAATCCCATCCCCAGAGCTTTTGTAGGCATGGGATGGAGCCTGAGAGCTTTGAATAGAGTCTTAGGCTGTGCTGATAGTGCTGCTCCGAGAAGCACTGTAGGAGGGACACTTGCTCCAAAATTCCCGACTTTAAAAAGGAGGTAGAATCTCCAATAGAGATGTAGAGATATTCAGACTTTGCTTGTGGGCATAGAGTAGGCAGTGGTTTTTGACTTTCCTAAATCTGTATCCCTTTGATACAGTTCCTAATGCTGTGGTGACCCCCAATCATAAAATTGTTTCATTGTTACTTTATAACTATGATTTTGTTAGGAATTGTAACATAAATATTCAACATACAATTCCCAAAGGAGCTGGGACCCACAGATTGTGAACCCCGAAGCAGAGGCGTGTTATAAAAATGCCTTATGGTTAGGGCAATGGCTCAGCCTGTAAAGTGCTTGCCATGTAGACGTGAGAACTTGGCTTCAGATCTCCAGCATCCATGTAAAAAGCCAGGCGTGTATGTCCCTGTGTCTGAGTGCTGGTAGGAGAGACAGAAGGCTCCTTAAGCTTGCTGACTGGCTTGTCTTGCCCTCCATTGAAGTGAGGTGATGTTGCAGAAACTGAAGGAGGAGAGCAGTAGATAGCTAATATCAATTCCTAGCACTTGCGCGCACACACACATGCATGTGTGCACACACATACACTCTTACACACAATGGATGCTCATACATACATGTACATATACACGCATATGAATGCATGCACATACTCTCACACATAGACACGTGCACATACCTGCATGTGCTTACACACAACACACACACACACACACACACACACAACTTTAAAGAATAGAGTGTAGGTCAGAGGTGAAGTGACCGTGACCGTCTGACACAGGCCAGGCCTTGGCTTCTGTCCTAGCACTCTAGGAAACAAAATACTTTACAAAAATTGAGGGGCAGATGAAGGAGAAGGGGAAATGGGGAGGAGGAGAGCCATTGGGAAGCCAGAAGAGGCCATGTTAGCTGCTGTCCACCGTCAGACCTTTCTTCTAACAGTCCCATCCTCCAGCCCCTATTTTACAGATGAGCGGAAGGTGAAGAAGCATTAGCTGGGTTTGTCCCACGACACTGACACGTTCTTTTGTCCTTCTGCTGTGGTGGCTGGAATGAAAAGGCCCCGAGTCTGAGTTCACATTCTGGGTCAAGGTCTCCCTTTTCTTTAACTTTCAGGCTTTCGTATTTATCTTCCTTCCTTCCATCCATCCATCCATCCATCCATCCTACGTCTGTGCCTCTTTCCCATTCATTTGTTTCCTAAACACAGACTGCGCATGTGCTGTGTGCTAGTCTTGTTCCAGTTCCTGGAGACACAACAGAACACAGCAGGTCCCCACCTGTCTTAGTAATGGTTCCATTGCTGTGAAGAGACACCATGACCGTGGCAACTCTTCCTCCCCCCACCCCCCTAAGACAGGGTTTCTCTGTGTAGCCCTGGCTGTCCTGGAACTCACTCTGTTGACCAGGCTGGCCTCGAACTCAGAAATCCTCCTGCCTCTGCCTCCCAAGTGCTGGGACTAAAGGCGTGCACCATCACGCTATTGGCAACTCTTATAAAGGCAAGCATTTCACCGGGACTGGCTTACAGTTCAGGAGGTTTAGTCCATTATCACCATGGTGGGCAGTAGGGCAGTGCCCATGTAGATATGGTGCTGGAAAAAGAGCTGATAACTCTACATCTTGATCTACAGGCAGCAGAAGGAGACTGTGTGTCACACTTCCTCTAACAAGGCTACACTTACTCCAGTAGGGTCACACCTAATAGTAACACTCCCTATGGGTCAAACATTCAAACCCATGAGTCTATGGGGGCCATTCCTCTATTCAAACCACCACACTACCCTAGTGATGTGTCGTGGGGGCAGGGCAAATAAAGTGTAATTATCAACTGAACAAAAAGAGGTCTTTTGGGTTTTGATATGTTTAATTTTTCCCTCAGTGCTGAAGATGGAACCCAGCATGTCATGCATGTCTGCATGCTGGGTTGGCAAATATCTCCTATGGAACTATGTCTCTAGCTTAGGCCTAGGGCTTGGCATGTTCCTGCAGAACGAAACAAGGGAGCAGAGTTTAGGCAGGACAAGGGTAGGAGAACAGCAGGAAGTCACTGGAAAAGTAGAATTTAAAAATTTTATTTTATTTTATTTTATTTTGGTTTTTCGAGACAGGGTTTCTCTGTATAGCCCTGGCTGTCCTGGAACTCACTCTGTAGACCAGGCTGGCCTCGAACTCAGAAATTTGCCTGCCTCTGCCTCCCAAGTGCTGGGATCAAAGGCGTGTGACACCACCGCCACCCAGCAGAATTTGAATTCTTAAAAATGTGTACCCGAGGGCTGGAGACATGGTTCAGTGGGTAAGGGTGCTTGCTGCTTTTGCAGAGGACCTGGGTTCAGTTTCCAGCATCCACATGGTGGCTCCCAACTCCAGTTTCTAGGGATCCAATGCTCTTTTCTAGCACCCATGTAGTATACATATATACATTCAGGTAAATGCATCTTTTTTGAAAATGTACTTAAGGGTGTTGGCTTGAAATTGAGACTTCCCTTAGGTCTGAACAAGTCTCTATTAAATATAAAAGATCTTCCTGCTAAGCCAGTTAAGAGCACTGGCTACTCTTCTAGAGAACCAGGGTTTAATTCCTGGCACCCACACGATACTCACAACTGTCTGTAACAATAGTTCCAGGGGATGATCTGATACCATCTTCTAGCCTTCTGGGAGCCAGGCGTGGAAGTGGTACACAGACATACATGCAGGCATAATATCCATATACATAAAGAAAAATAAGAATTAATTAAAAAAAAGAAAGAAAAGCTGTGTGGGCTGCTGTGTCTTGTTTACTGAACACATGGGAAACAGACCTGCAGGCAGGATTTGAAGGGTTGGAAGAGACCGGAATTAGAGCCCCAGGGCCCCCCCCTCCTGGGGTGGTGAAGCCCCAGGCCTGCTCTTCAGGCCCAGCCTCTGGATGTTTATCTTGGCCGCTACTGAAGTTAATGAGTTACTGAGAGCCTAGCTCTGGAGCAAAGGTCTGAGTGGGCAAATGGAGCCACTTTTCTGTGTGCCACTACCTCTTCCACGGCCATTCAGAGCACAGGCCACACCCTTCAGTGCTCCACTTGAGGGGCTGGTTTTCAAGTGCTGTTCGCTGATTTGTCCTTATGACCTTTGGAAGTTGCTTAAATAGTGAGCTTCTGCTTGATCCCGAAGGTGCCGGCAGTAGAGCCCACACTAACGGTGTGTCGCTTAGGAAGTCCCGCCTGGCTTCCCAGAGCCTGGCTCAGAGGCACTGTAGGTGCACCCTGCCTCACCACGCCTCCCACCTAAGGACACCGTCCTTTTGCATTCTGCTAATTGAACAGACACATGCACAATAGCTGAAGGAGCCCGTGAGTTTAGAAGTGGCTAAGCCAGTAGTCTTTTGGGGTTATAAGAATTTAAATCCTCCTTCTCCCCAGTAAGATTCCTCAGTTGTGGTTACTACCTCGCCCTTTGTTTTTGTTTTGTGACGTGATATGTATGGGAGAGCCTGTTTGGGTCAATCAGTAGAGGCTGAGAAATTGTTATGAGATGGAAATATTGTCTCTCTGAAAGGTCTGTACTTGGTGCCACGTGAGAGCTTGCAGCTGCACTCATCTTGGTCTCAAGACACTCCCAGCAAGCTAGGAGTTCTCATTTTTGGTTATAGCTAAGGGACTGAGATCTTTGTAGGCTGTCTGCTTTTGTGAGGAGCAAATTGGTAGCTGGGACCTCTCCCAGCCTCATTAACCTTGTAAGATGTTTGAAGGAATAAAGTAGCTGAGTGGGCCGGCTGGGTGTCAGTCTTTTCCAAGAAGGCTGAACCCCTTCTTCTCTTTCAGAAAATGAAGGCTTAGCATCTTGGTGAGTTTTCTCTACTGTGGCACTTACTACTGCATTAATCAATAGTTTAGCTTTGGTTTTTTTGAGACAGGGTTTCTCTGTTGTAGCCCTGGCTATCTAGAACTTGCTTGTAGACCAGGCTGGCCTCTAACTCAAAAATCCACCTTCCTCTGCCTCCCAAGTGCTAGGGTTAAAGGCGTGCGCCACCACTGCTCAGCTGGTTACTCTTCTTGTGACCAGACACCCAACAAGAAGCAGTTTAAGGGAGAAAGGGCCTGCTGTGTTTGAGTGTGCAGTGCATCGTGGCAGCCAGAGCCTGACGTAGCTGGTCTATTGTGTGCAGTCAGGAAGCAGGGAGATGAATTCAAATACTCCTCAGGTCTTCCTTTCCAGCCACTGTGCAGGGTGAGTTCCCTCAGTTAAACCTACCTGGAAACCCCCTCACGGAAATGCCCAGAGGTGTGTCTCCTAGGTGATCCCAAACCCAGTCAAGGGAGGAGATATTATAGCCTTTATTTCTGGTTTCACTTTCTGTAGTTTTAGTTGTCTGCTAGCAACTCTTGTCAGAAAATATGAAATGGAAAATTCTAGAACTAGACCACATTCACAAACACTTCATTATGGAATAATTGTTTTAGTTTGTCATTGCTAATTTCTCACTATGCTTAGCTTATGAATTAAATTTTATTCTCTCTTTCTCTTTCTCATTCTCATTCTCTCTCTCTCTCTCTCTCTCTCTCTCTCTCTCTCTCTCTCTCTCTCTCTCTCTCTCTCTCTTTTTCCGAGACAGGGTTTCTCTGAGTAGCCCTGGCTGTCCTGGAACTCACTCTGTAGACCAGGCTGGCCTCAAACTCAGAAATCCGTCTGCCTCTGCCTCCTAGAGTGCTGGGATTACAGGCGTGCGCGACCACCACCCGGCCTCATTCTCTCGTCTATCCCTCTCTCTCTGTGCACTCTTTCTCTCTCTTCCCCCTCTCCTCTCGGTCCCTTCTCATGACGACTTCCCTGGCCTCCTTCCTTGGGGCCAGTGAACTTACCTGTCCCGAGAACAGCTTCCCAATAAACCTACCTTTAATATAAAATTAAAATTTATCATAATTATAAATGTATAATATGAAAAATACATTACTTATGGATTAAACTTTTTATAAATATGTGCACATAAAAATATCATATATCATGCTATATGAAACATTTGGGGAAAATGATGTCTTGGCCATAAAAATTCACCAAGGCATTAACAGAGAGTTTACTGAAAACCACTGCAGGAATGCCTGAGTTCCCTGAGAGGGAAGCCGCACCCCTGAAAAGGAATGGAAACACTTCTTAAAAATAATTAAGGGGATATGCTTGGTTTTACCATTGTGAGATTCTCGGAGCCACATCTGAGGGAATACATGGAACCCTTGCATTGTCTTGTTTAAGTCAATCTTTTTTTTTCTTTTTTTTCCGAGACAGGGTTTCTCTGTGTAGCCCTGGCTGTCCTGGAACTACTCTGTAGACCAGGCTGGCCTTGAACAGGGAAATTCACCTGCCTCTACCTCCCAAGCGCTGGGATTAAAGGTGTGCAACACCACTACCCAGCGTTTAAGTCAATCTTATAAACTGGCGGTTGATGTGAGGTACCAAGAGTCGTTAGAGGTTAGATCCATATGTCTGTGTAAGATGAGGACCTGGGCTGGAGAGATGGCTCGGTGGTTAAGCACACTCCCTGGTCTTCCAGAGAGCCCAGAGTCAGTTCCTAGCACCCACATTTTGGCTCACAACCATCTGTAACTTCAGTTACTAAAACTCAGATGCTTTTCTTCTTCTGGCCTCCATGTGTGTAAAATGCATGTGGTGCAGTTACATGCTGGCAAGACACTCAGGCACACTTAAATAATAGCTTTTTAAAAAGATATTATGGGTGCAGCATAATGGTGCACACCTTTAATCCCAGCACTGGGGAGGCAGAGGCAGGTTAATCTCTGAGCTGGAGGCCAGCCTGGTCTACAGAGTGAGTTCCAGGACAGCCAGGGTTATACAGAGAAAGCTATCTTGAAAAACCAAATCAAACCTAAACAGAAAAAATACCATGGGTAAGGAAGGTCAAATTGTTAACGTGGGACTTTTGTCTTGCTTTTGCCTTTTTCCCCTATGAGTCAGGTAGACTGGGGTGGTGATGTTCTAAAGGGGCTCAAGGTGGGAATCTAACAGTGCATTTTGTAGTACATTCTGGAGTTTGTACAAAAGTTTGATATTTGCTAACTCTGCTAAGATCCAATAGAAGGCTTTTGATTGACGGGCGTCAAGGACCCAATGAGCATATAAGCAGTCGTACTCTATTCCAGAGTTAATTTGGAGGCCTTTCCAGCCAGAAGAGCAACAGCTGACCCATGCCATGGGGTCCAATGGCGGGGCTCTCAGAGGGGCCCAGGATTTGAGTTCAGAATTTCCAGTTGTGTTCTTCTCTCTTCACGGACATGCAAAGAGCTTGGTGAGGCAGGGGAAGCTGCTGGTGCTACAGAAGTTCTGTAGCACATCGAGGGAAATGGAAGAAGGAACTTGTAAAATTATATCACAGAATCCAGAAAGGCAAAAGAAAGAACCGTGGCTACTCATGAGAGTAGAGGGAAGGCCTGCCTTTGGACGTCCATGGGTCCCACCTAGTAGGTCAGGCAAGGTGACTTTGGGGGTTAACTCTCTTAGCAATAGACTGCAGTTGTGTGGCCAGAGATGCTGGAGAGAGGTGGCAGGCAGGACTTCCTCTCCTGTGTCTGCCCAGATGATGCCGTTTCACTCTTTCTAGCTGACATGGGATTCCATGGCCCTGTTTCCAAAAATGTAGGTCATGAGGCTAGGGGAGCATGGGAATTATTGGGACTCCAGGGCCTCCACATGGCCCTCTTAACTCCTCTGTCCTGCAGCTTCTATTCCAAGGACAGTGAAGGCAGCTGGTTCCGCTCCCTCTTTGTTCACAAGGTGGATCCTCGGAAGGACGCCCACTCCACTCTGCTGTCCAAGAAGGAGACTAGTAATCTCTACAAGATCCAGTGTGAGTAGCTGCTAAACTGGCTAGCTCCACCCTCAGGCTTTTTTTGTGGGTGGGGCTGGGGTGAAGGGATGAGGATGAGAGTCCATGCTGTCCTGAGAGCCTTGGCCCTATTCGGGCCAGCTCATTCTGACACTCCTCCTCCTCCACACACAAATACATGCGTGTGTAAGTATTGCACGCACCTCACTTTCTGCCCTGTCCTGTGTTGCAGTTCACAATGTGAAGCCCGAATGTCTGGATGCCTACAACAGTCTGACGTGAGTGTCATGAATTGTTTCCAGCCACTGCTGGGACGTAAGAGGTTAGGGGCCCCTGTCCCAAAGAGAGCCTTCGGACATCCTTTGCCTATTCTCCTGACCTAGTCCAGGGGTGTAGATTCTAGAGCTGGAAGCCCTAAGGGTATTTTCCCACCTCTGCTTCTTAGAGAAGAGACAAGCTCAGACCTGGGGCTGGGTTGGGACCTCCATCTCAGGGCCCTTGGTGGCCAGTGCGAGCCCTGCCCCTCCTTATGCCCCTCCCACAGGGAGGCTGTGCTGCCCAAGCTGCACCTGGACGAGGACTACCCCTGCTCGCTTGTGGGCAACTGGAACACATGGTACGGGGAGCAGGACCAGGCAGGTGAGGTTCCCTTGTCTCCGGTGCCACTGCTGCCCCCCAGCCCTGGTCTCCAACAGCTCTCATATCTGTCCTTCTCTTTCTCTGCAGTATCTCTGGGGTACGGGGAACTGTGTTTCTTTCATACCTCATCGCCCTACTCAAACACGTGTTGGCTATTCAGTGTTCTGAGGTGGCCCGAGAGGCCTGAGAGGCCTTCCTTGCCAGGCCCACAGCCATACTTTGCCACATTCTTCCCTCACTGTGGCGTTCTGCGTATGACTCCTCAGTTCCCCAGCCAGAACTGCTCCACCTAGAACCGTTCAGTTTGGTTTGCTTTACCTGTTTTTGTTTTGTCTGAGATAGGTCTTACTGTGTTGTCAGGCTGACCTTGAATGGGTACTCTTTCTGCCTTAGCCTCCTGAGTGCTGAAATGCTTTGATTGCTCGTCTTTTGTTTTGCATATTTTTTGAGTCAGCCTTTCTCTGTGTCACCCTGACTGTCCTGCCTCTGGAGACCAGGCTGGCCGTGAACTCAGAGGTCCACTTGCCTCTGCCTCCTGAGTGCTGGGATTAAAGCGGTGGTTCTCAACCTTCCTAATGCTGCCACTCATTAGTACAGTTTCTCATGTTGTGGTGACCCCCCAACCATAAAATTATTCTCATTGTTACTAGGTAGGCGCACTTTTGATATTGTTATAAATTGTAATCTAGATATCTGATCTCTGTTGTCTGTGGAGGCTGTGACCCACACATTGAGAAACAGTGGATTAGACACGCGTGGCTGTGCTTGACTTATTCATCTGCCTTTTAAAATTATTTTTAAATCTATTGTGTGTGTGCGAGTGCAAGTGTGCGTGCACGTGCGTGTGCACGTGTGCCATGTTCTGCCTGTGGAGGTCATCTTGTTGAGGCAGGGTCTCCTTTGTTTCCGCTGGTGCACAGTGTGCACTCCAGTCTAGACGACACATGTGTGCTTCTGCACCTGACTTTTTCATTTGGGTTCCGAGGAGCGAGCTCAGTTTGGCAGGCTGGTGTGGCAGGAGCCGGTCCCTGCCAAGCCATCTTACCAGCTCTCACCTGTCTTATGGTTTTGTATTTTTGTGTAGACATGGCGTCCTCCTGAAAGGCTGCGTTCTTTGCACTCTTGCTGGTTCAGGGGCTGCCCCTGACTCTCTGGCCTCTACTACTTGGCTCTTCGTTCCTTGGCCATGTACCCTGTAGCTGCCGATATACTTGTCTGTCTTCTCGTAGGGTTCTGAGAACTATATCTCTTTGTAATATATATATTACACCACTGCCTAGCTCTCTTTGTAATATTGAATACCTAATAAAAATATTTCCTCTCTTTAAGAGATTCATGCTGTAGGGGCTGGAGAGATGGCCCAGTGGTTAAGAACACTGGCTGTTCTTCCAGAGGGTCTCAGGTTCCTTTCCCAGCATCCACATGGTGGCTGGCAAGTTCTGTAACTTCAGGAAATCCCATACCCTCTGCTGGCCTCCACTGGCACTGCATGCCCATGGTGCACAGAGAAACCTACAAACATGTCTAGATATAGAACAAAAAAAGTAAATCGTCTCAAAACATTTATGTTACCCGGAGAGGGAGGTCAGCAGTTAAGAGCAATATTGTTCTTATAGAATTCAATTCTGCCGGGCAGTGGTGGTGCACGCCTGTAATCCCAGCACTCTGGGAGGCAGAGGCAGGCAGATTTCTGAGTTCAAGGCCAGCCTGGTCTACAGAGTGAGTTCCAGGACAGCCAGGGCTATACAGAGAAACCCTGTCTCGAAAAAAAAAAAAAAAACCAAATCCAAAAAAAAGAATTCAATTCTGAATTCAATTTCTGGGACCCATTTGGTTGCTCACAACCATCTGCAATCCAGTTCCAGGAAATTCACAACCTCTTCTGATCTCCATGGACACCAGGAACACATACGGTGTGCTTACATGTGTGTATGCATGTAGGCAACACACTCAAATACATAAATTTAATCTTGAAAAACAAAAACAAAAACAAAATTTGAGATAGGGTTTCTCTCTGTAGCCCTGGCTATCTTAGAACTCTGTAGACCAGGCTAGCTTTGAACTTAGATATCTTAATTTTTTTTTTTTTTAAGTTCATGCTGGCTCATCCTATAATCCTGGAATTCAAGAGACTGATGCAGAAGGACTGCTGTGAGTTTGAGGACAGACAGGTCTATAGAGTGAGCTCCAGGCCTATAGAATGAGGCTGGGTCTCAAAAAACCAAACCAAAAAACTACAAAAAGTTTCAATTCCTCGGTCATCTTTGACACACATCAAGTGCCCGCTGATAGGTCTGCCTGACTCATAGCTGCTATCGGTAGGGAGGGGTAAGCATTGCCCGTGTAGTAGAGTATGGTTTGGGATGGTTCAGCCAATGCAGACAGGCCTTCTCAGCTTCCCTTGCATACTCTTGACAACAGGCACTCGATTCCTCATCCACCAACCTGTCTCAGTCCCGATAAATATGTGTTTGCAAAAGGAGAGAAAAAAAGTCTATGAGCCTGGCATGGTGGGGCACATCTGTGATCCTAGTACAGGAAGTAGAGGCAGAAGTTTATGGGCAGCCTGGTGGTCTTATCAAGTTCAGGCCAGTGAGGGCTTTGTAGAGAAATCCCGAGTCAAACAGTAAAGTGTTTCCTGAGTTCTAATATGGGCACCAGACACTGGATTGAAGTTCTATTCAGTGTTATGTAGGCTTAACTCAGTTATCTACAGAGACCCTGTTTTCAGACCAGGTCACACAGTGAGGCTCTGGCAGGGCATACATTTTTGAGGGGCTACTGTTCAGGCCAGCAGAGAATATGACTGGGGGAAATCTCGTAGGATAAAGGGTTCTCAGGGAGAATGCGGCTGGCCTTTCCCTGGGCCTCTGCTGGGCCTCTTGGGTGTCTACCAGGAGGTCATGCGCACATTGGCATCTCTCTATGTATCTTCCTACCCCAATCATACGCTGGTTCGTTCCTGGTGTCCCAGTCTATTCCTTAGTTTTTTTCCCCCTTCCTTTGCCGCCGCCTTCTTTCCGTCCCTCCGTCCCTCCATCCCTTCCCCCTCCCTCCATCCCCTCTCCTTTCCTTCCTTCCTTCTTTTATTTATTTATTTATTTATTTATTTATTTATTTATTGGGGACAGAGCTTTTATATAGCTTGGGCTGGCCTTGAACCTTTTGACTCTCCTGTCTTCTGTGTGTCACTAGCTAAGTCCAGTTTTTTTTGTTTTTTTGTTTTTTTTGGTTTTTTTTGTTGTTTTTTTTGGGGTTTTTTTTTTGGGTTTTTTTGGATTTGGTTTTTTTGAGACAGGGTTTCTCTGTATAGCCCTGGCTGTCCTGGAACTCACTTTGTAGACCAGGCTGGCCTCGAACTCAGAAATCCGCCTGCCTCTGCCTCCCAGAGTGCTGGGATTACAGGCGTGCGCCACCACCGCCCGGCTCTAAGTCCAGTTTTATGCAGTGTTGGGGATTTGAACCCAGGGCTCAGCAGGCTACCAGCTGAGATACACCCCTAGCCCCTGCTTCCTTCCTTCCTTTCTTTTTTTTTTTTCTTTTCTTTTTCTTTTTTGGATTTGGTGTTTTCAAGACAGGGTTTCTCCGTATAGCCCTGGCTGTCTTGGAACTCACTCTGTAGACCAGGTTGGCCTCAAACTCAGAAATTCGCCTGCCTCTGCCTCCCAGAGTGCTGGGATTACAGGCGTGCACCACCATGGCCCAGCGCTTCCTTTCTTTCTAAGGTGGGGTTTCCCTCTGTTACCCAGACATTGGCTCAAGACATCATCCTGCATCAGCTTCCTAAGTGGCTGGGACTACATGCCCCCCCCCCCCCCCCATTTCATAGCTGCAGCTGTTTTTATTTATTTATTTTTCTTAAATTCCTTGCCTTGGAAGATTCCTGTTTTGTTATTGTTGTTTGGTTGTCTTTGCAGTGCTAGACATGGATACTGGGGTCTCCTGCTGTTAGGCAAGTGGTCTAGCTTGAGCCCTCTTTAGAGTGTCCTGTGTCTGTCCTTCAGACTTATTCCTCCTGTCCGTCCAGCCCCTTATAGTTTCCTATCGATCTGTGTGTACACTGCTGTTCCTAGGATGGAAGACACTTAGATCATCTTTTGCTTGGTTTTGTTTGTGATGCTACAGATGACACCCAGGTCCTTCTGCATGCTAAGCATGTGTTTTATCAGTAGCGACCCCCTAGCCTCCTCTGATCCTCACGTTGCTGCTATTTAAGGAATGTTAGTGGGATTTTATGGAGGAGGACATTGAGTCCTAGGAGGGGTCAAAGGCCCTCAAGCTGAGCAGAACTGGTGGTCTCCTGGGCTGGCCACTGAGGTCAAACCCCCACCCACCCACCCAGTGCTACACCTCACCAAGACAAAGGGAACTAGGAGACCTCCGTTCCGCTGCCACATACAGCCAGCCCTGGTGTCAGGCAGGCAGGGCCCCTGTAGCTCCTTGACCTGCATTCCTATTCCCAACAGTACACCTATGGCGGTTCTCAGGTGGCTATCCGGCCCTCATGGACTGCATGAACAAGCTAAAAAACAACAAGGTATCCCAGCATCCTGTGTGCATGTGGCTTCCAGCCCAGCCCTGTGTGGGAGTGTGGGATAAATTCCTCTGCCACCCACAGGGCATACTGGCAGGGTAGCATGTTCCCCTGGCCTCGGTGCCTGCAATGCTCTTCCTCCAGGAGTACCTGGAGTTCCGGAAGGAGCGGAGCAAGATGCTACTGTCCAGGAGAAACCAGTTGCTTCTGGAGTTCAGCTTCTGGAATGAGCCACAGCCCCGGGCCGGCCCCAACATCTATGAGCTGAGGACGTACAAGCTGAAGGTACCTCACTTCCACAGCGGCCCACAGTGCCGCCGTCCCCGTGTCGTCGTCCCCCCCCCCCCCCCCCCCCCCCCCCCCCCGTCCTCCAGCCTACGGCTCGGAGCTGAGGTGTGTGCATTGGTGTGCACAGCTGACCTCAGGTATGAGTCAGGGCCTAGGAATGAGGCCCTCTGGGTCTGGGAAAGGCTCGTTTCCCATCCCTGCCCCATGATGTTGGGAGTCCAGGTGGGGCTCACTTGTTTCTCTCTGGGTCTCTTTCAGCCAGGAACCATGATTGAATGGGGAAACAACTGGTAAGTCGGCACTGGGGCTGGGAATGTGGCAGTCCCTGATGTCCTGGGACATGAGGGAACCCATTAGGTTCCTAGTGGGCTTGTCTGGGCTGTGACCCAGGAGCCCAGCGTGCCCTTGTCCTTGAAGCCTTCAGAGAAAGGTCTGCCTGCGCAGTGCCGGCTCTCTGGAGGAAAGTGCTACCAACAAGCCGGCAGCAGCACTCCCAGAATCTATTCCCTTGGCCCCACTTTGGACCCCTTCCAAAAGTGGCCAAGGAACCATCTGGGCCACCTTGGGGAACCACTGGCTGAGCTTCTGTCCCATATCTCTGCCATCTCCAGGGCTCGGGCCATCAAGTACCGTCAGGAGAACCAGGAGGCCGTGGGAGGCTTCTTTTCACAAATAGGAGAGCTCTACGTGGTACACCACTTATGGGGTAGGTTGGAGACACCCAAGCCTCTGTCCACCACTTTGTAAAACATGTGGATGCATTTGTGTTCCTGTAGCTCTTACATCTTAGCAGAGGGAGACTGCACCCTCAGACATAAACTAGCAAAAAGGAAAGTTTCAAACTTCACACTGAAACTGGGGGAGACAAGGCAGGGGAAGACAAGGACTTTTTTTTGGCTTGAGTAGACAAGATCGTTCTGAAGGATGAAACACAAATCCTGAGCTGAAGGGTGAGAAAGCCAGCTAGGAACTGTGGGAGGCAGGGGTGGGGGTGGGGGTGCGGGGCTTCCAGTGGAAGGAACGGCATGTGGGCTGGGGAGGCCGTCGATGAGGGGACGGGGGAGAGTGAAGATGGGCTGGACAAGGGCAGCGACCAGACCAGGCTGAGGTGGGAGAAAGCAACAGCCCCATATGAATGAGTGCTGTAGCCGCCATGTGCTTTGCCAAGAGTGCCTGGTGGGGATCAAGGTAGGAAGGTGACGTGGGCTCACTTCCGGTAGTGGCACCAGCATGCTCAGACGGATTCATTGCTCTGTGATGAGTGGGACATGAGAACAGATTGCTGGAGGAGGAAGGAGAGGCTAAGGGAGCATTCCGACTCATTCCTAAGCCGCTCTGTGCCCTTGTCTAAGGCAAGGAGGTCTAGGAGTGGTACGAGGTCATGGGCTTGGAGTGTAATTCTGGGAGTATTATATACTTAGGATGCCAATGCAGGGCTCGTCAGATGGCTCAGTAGGTGGAGGCACTTGCCACCAAGCCTGACAACCTGAGTTTGACTTCCAGGATCCACAAGGCAGAGAGATCTGACTCCTGCCTCTTATCTTCCGACCTCCACACACTCACCCCTCACCATAAATGAACATGTAAATGCAGGAAAACAACTAGAAATATCACATGGGCATTGAATATAGGAGTCCATGGGAGAACTTGAGAGTGGAAGGGAGTCACCAACATAGGTATATGCTTCCAAACCTCTAAGCCCTACCACAGGACCTTTGTATATGCCAATCCTCCCCACACCCAATGTTTTTCTTCAACAGTCTACACTTGGCTTTTTTTCATCTGCTAGTTCTGGAGCTTAGATTCACTGTCCTTAGAGTCACTGTCTTCTCATTACCTAAGACCTTCTGTCATCCCCAGTCCCTTTCTTATAAACATTTGTGGTCATCTGAAATTGATCTTTTTAATATGTGTAACTGAGCAGGGCAGTGGTGGCGCACACCTGTAATCCCAGCACTCTGGGAGGCAGAGGCAGGTGGATTTCTCAGTTCGAGGCCAGCCTGGTCTACAGAGTGAGTTCCAGACAGCCAGGGCTATACAGAGAAACCCTGTCTCAAAAAAAAAAAAAAAACCAAATTAAAAAAACAAAACAAAACAAAACTATGTGTAACTGGATGATATTGACACAGCAGTGTTTGTTGAAAGGCTAAGAAGAGGGATCTGGGGAGGAAGGGACAGTAGGGATTGGGGACAGTGGGAGGGCTCCTATGCTGAGGAAGGGACTGAGTTCTCTGAGGGATGAGTCTGTGCCTTCCTCACAGCCTACAGAGACCTGCAGTCCCGGGAGGAGACTCGAAATGCAGCTTGGAGAAAGAGGGGCTGGGATGAAAACGTGTACTACACAGGTGAGTGTGTCCTCTGGGCTCAGCGGCACCTTTGCGAGGGCTCTGCTGGGAGACCTGGGGATGCAGGGCTCCTCTGCTTTCTCTGCAAGGACAGCTAACATCACATGATCACCTCCAGTGTTTTGTCTCCTGTCGTGCTCCCCATCCCCCACCCCTCACCTTTTGAACCCATGTCCTGCTGCATTGCCCAAGCTCATTCTGAATGAACATCTTCCCTCAAGTCTTTGAAGCTGCTGGGTTTACGGGCATGTGCCACTGTGCACAGGTGGGAACTTACTCTGACATGACTTTGACGTTCCACACGATGCAATGTGTCCCAAGGCTTTAGGACTCTAATATAGAGACATGTGGCCCAGGCTCAGTTCTGTACCTCTCAGAGGCTGCTTTCTTGTCAGATGGCGATTTAGAGGCCATCGCAGCTGCAGGGAGGACTGGGAGTTAGTTTGTGGAAAGTGTTTTGCCCTGATAACATCAAAACATGCAGCAGCTATTTTGAGTGAATTTTTCCTGAAACTGTTGCCATTGCTAGAAGCCCAAAGATGCATGTAGGGTCAGGAGACAATGCCTGGACCTTCACTGTGTGCTGTGTAGTGGGGGCATATGAGTGAGCACGAGGTTGTCCCGCCCTTGATGCCTTTAATCTGTCACACGTCTACTGGGTGGGCAAGCACATGTCTGCTGAAGGAGGTGGCATGAGCCTTGCTATCCCAAGTGTGGTCAGCACTGGCATCCACTGGTTACTTCAGAAAAATGCCTAGTTTGCATCTCCTAACCTTCTGTGAACTAGATTTGTAGGGATTTGTATACACATCAGAGTCTGAGAGATTAAGCACAGGAAGCAAGGATCTAAACTCCAGGCTGGAGAGAGGGCTCCATGGCTAAGCATAATACTGTCCTTAGTGAGGACTCAAGTTCAGTCCCCAGCTCACAGCTAGCTGCCTGAAAGTCCAGCTCCTGTGGATCCGACCTCCATGGGCCCTGTACTCAAGTGTATATACCCACATGTAGACATATACACATGAAAAACAGATAAAATCCTTTAAAAACCAAAACTATCCTCCAAGGCACTCTCCGCTGACACCCCTCCCCCACTGTCATGGCCTCCCGAGCTGTACCAGGGGCAGCTGCACCAAATCTAACCTCAGGCTTTGCGGCTCTTACCATGCCGGTGTATCCGCCACAGTTCTCTCTTGCTTGTTGTTTTGGTGTTGGGGATCGAATCCAAGACCTCTCTCATGCTAATCAGCACACACTTCCTCGCAGAAGCACTGTCCTCGCCTTGGGACTGCTTCTTCAGCCAGCCTGTGTCTTTATTTTCACAGCGTAGGCTTGTGTGGCTTGCTTGTTTTGGAAGCACTGACATATGTTAGGGAAGTGTACTACCACTGAGCTACCTTATGTCTACTTACACAGAAGGTGAATAAAATTTTCAACATATTCAACATACTCAGCTTATTAACACTGGGAACCATGGGTCTCTCTCAGTAGAGACCCCTTCCTGTCTCAGGCTTTTGTGAGCTTTTGGGTGGTGCCCAAGGGTACCTCCCTTGCCTCAAGCACCCTGTAACCTCTGCTTTTCTCTCCATAGTCCCCTTGGTCCGGCACATGGAGTCACGAATCATGATCCCTCTGAAGATTTCTCCTCTCCAGTGAGGCTGGCACGGCCTCCACCTCCTTCCCTTTCTCCTGCGGACTAGCCTGGAACGGAGGAGCTTCTAGGCCAGCTGGCAGTTTCCTTTCAACTCTGGAAGACTTTTGATGGGCGGTGTTCAGCTTAGACAAAGATGACGTTTTTCTGAGAACTTAAGTCTATTCATACCCAGCCAACCTTTCCCATGCTGGATAAGTTTTTAACTTCCCTAACTGCAGAATAGCAACCTTTTAAGCAGTCGTATATTTTCCTCTTAAGATTCGTCATCTCCAGGACATAAGTCCCTAGCTAACACTGTGGCCATGGCTTCGTTGCATAAAGGCTGGTATAACTGGCCATTACGAGGTATGGTATGGCCGTTAGGGGGTATGGTGTGAAGGATGTCACACTGTTAGGGGGTACGGTGTGAAAGGTCGTCAGTCCAGGTGTGGCCCAGGAACTCTCGGGGGGTCTACTGTTAAAAACGCAAGCCTGGGCCTTTAAAAACAAACAAACAAACACAGACCTGCCATAAACTCTGAGGTTATCAAAGTCAGGAGAAGATCCAGAATTCTGCTTAAAGGGCTGGGAAAAAGATGGAAGTGGGAAAGATTGGGATACGTGAAACAGGCTTGAAGCAGGAACCCTTCAGAAATGGGCACATAGGGTCCAGAATTTAAAATACAGAATTAGGAAGATAGAACACAGATAACAGGATCTTTGTTTGTTTGTTTGAGAAAAGATTTCTCTGTGTAGCCCTGGCTGTCCTAGAACTCACTCTGTAGACCAGGCTGGTCTAGAACTCAGAAATCAGTCTGCCTCAGCCTCCCGAGTGCTGGGACTAAAGGCGTGTGCCACCACTGCCCAGCGAGATGACAGGATCTTAAGGGAGGACCATGTCCCTTAAGACAGATGGAGAGGCTTTATCCATGTTTTCCTACACAATGTGGTTAGAACGTGAACATGCCTCAGTTCTTCTGCACGTCTTCCTTCCTACAGGCAGAAATGCAGGCTGAGACCTATAGTCCTGTCGAATTCTTTCTTTCCCTACTTGACATTGTCCCCCAAACCCTCATTTTGCAGAACCATTAGGTCTGTGGAGTGGATACAGTGATTCTGGGGTCTCTTCAATGACCCCCATACCTCATGATCCCCTGCTTAGATAGTCTTGCTACCACATCAGGAGAATGCACTGGAATAGTTGATGGAACCAAATTAAATATTTACTGTAAATTGTGGTGCTGTCTTCATCTGCAAGGAATCTCAGTAGCTGTCTAAGGCAGGGCAGCTTTCAGTTGGCTGAGTGGTCTTGACCTCTTAGGGAGAGCGTCTTCATCTTCATCCCAGGGCAAGAGAAGGAACTGTTTCTGCAGTCAAGTATTCACCGTACTTGTTTCAAGCTGCAAACAATAGAATTTACCCCAGAAATGCCACGAATCGGAAATACCTGGAGCTTACAGATGCTGCATTAGAGTACTGATTTTTGTCTTGGGAAAAATCAAAAATCTGTGATGCACTTGTGTGAAGCAGGAAGCAAGTGTAATATAGGATTATGCCCCTGCCTAACTCAGTTCCTATTTTGGTGTAGCGACTCGATAGTATCAAGAAGTCAAGTTAGAGCCGGGCATAGTGACACCTGCCTTTTAAGTCCAGTGAGACCAGTGCAGGCGGATCTTAGTCACCAGCCTGAACGACATAGGTTCAGGGCCGGCAAGTGATACTACGTGGTGAGCCCCTTTCTCTAACGAAATCAGAAAGCAAAATCCACTTCTGCCCAAATTATAGCACAGCGATAACTGTGCTATCTTCAAGTGAGTCGGCGGACGGCACACAGCTTCACGCGCCGGTGAAGGGGCACGAAGCACAGAAGCACTCCACTTTCCCAACATGATAGGTTGCCCAGCTGGGGCACGCCCCTTCCTTGCTTCCCAAGCTGCATCTGGCTTTTTATGTCTCACTTCCGGCCTGTGGCTCTCTTCTTCCGCTTCTCTATGGTCGCGAGCCGGAAGTGGCTGCCTGGCTGGAAGGCGTGAGGAGCGTTCTGGTGAGCGAGGGTGGAGGGCTGCTGGCTGGGGTTGCGGGTCCTCGCTGTGCGCACGGGGCTTGAGGTGCAGACGGCAGGATGCGTGTTCGCGGGCTGGGGTCCTCACCAGTCGGGTTCCCCCAGGCTCGCGGCGGTTTTCTGGGAACCAACCGGAGTTGCATCCTCTGTCCCCATTGTAGTCTTCTGATCGTGCTGATGGCAGTGGTGCTGACCAGACCTCGTCGATGATCCTCTTGTGTGTGAAGGAAACACACACTCCTGTGTAGCGGTTGGGATTTCCCGGGTTTTGCGTGCCACCCATGTGGTTTTCGTCAGATGAGCCCGCCACTTGGTTAGCTGTCACTGGCAGCTGCGGTCCTCCGAGGAGAGGCATTGTTGACTTAGTGTACTTGTTTCATTAAGTATTTTGCTTATCTTAATTTTTAAGAAAAGGAAAACAAGAATTTTATACTGCAAAGGGCCCGCGCAGTAAGAAGAGGACCCACCTGCTCCGTTTTAATGAAGATTTTAAATGCAGTCACTATTAGTCCAGTCTGGCAGGCAGCCAACTCCAGGTTGGCTTCACATTCGTAAAGATCCCTCTGCTTCAGTCACTCAAGGGCTGTGATTACTAATGTTTACCACTATCCTGTCTCACAGCCTCCACCCCTTTTTTTTCTCAGAGACGGGATTTTATTATGTAGCTCGTACTGACTTTTGAATAAATTATATAGCATAAGATGATCTGGAACATCTCATCTACCAGTTCTAACTGTGACCTGCCCTCATTTTAGACGTGTCCCACCACACAGTTTTATGCGGTCCAGGAGATCAAACACAGGTCTTTTGAGTATGCTAGGCCAGCATGCTACCAGCTGAATAATATTCCCAACTTCACAGTCACTTTTTTTTTTTTAATTTGGTTTTTTCGAGACAGGGTTACTCTGTGTAGCCCTGGCTGTCCTGGAACTCACTCTGTAGACCAGGCTGGCCTTGAACTCAGAAATCTGCCTGCCTCTGCCTCTGCCTCTGCCTCCCCCTCCCAGAGTGCTGGGATTACAGGCGTGCACCACCACCGCCTGGCCATCACAGTCACTTTTTAAACTTATAGTTACTTTGGTAGAAGTAAACTTGAGACCTGCATGCCATAAACAGGAAACAGCTTGCACTTATCTTATGATAATGATATGACTGCATATTATACTTAGTATGATGAAGGCATTTATTAATAAATTCTGTCTTGGTTTCCTTGTCTAAGACTCTGAGAGAGAATCTATTTCTTTTTCTTTTTAAATTATTTATATTTTATGTGCATTGGTATTTTGCCTGCATGTATGTCTGTGTGTGGTGTTAGGGTTTGGAGTTACCGACAGCTGTGAGCTGCCATGTGGATGCTGGGAATTGCAGCTGGATCCTCTGGACAAGCAGTCAGTGTTCTTCAGAGTCATCTCCAACTTGCGAATCCATTTCTTACAAGAACCTTGGCGTTTGTAAACATTAACAATAAAGTAGGAAACTTGAAGCAATTAGACATGTCGTTTGTGATTATTTTGTTTTTTGAGATGTTGTCTCACTGTGTAGGCCAGGCTGTCCTCTGCCTCACAAAGATCCACTTGCCTCTGCTCCCCACTCATGGAGTGCTGAGATTGAACGCATGCGCCAGCACAGCTAGCCAGAAAACTGATAGTGCAGCACTGTGACCTATAACTATAATTTCTGCACTCTTGAGGCTGAGGCAGCACGGTCTCCATATTGAAGCTGCATGAGCTGCATAGACTCGTCCAGAGAGAAGGCCAGGCCTATTAACCCGTTCTCTGGTGTTTAGCATAATGAAGGATCACTCAGGCTCCACCCTGAGTCAAGTCCCTCACCCTCTGGGATGCGATTCACACGACAGCGCTCCTACAAGCCCTGCAGGACTTTTTAATTTGATAGGAAACAAGAATGAAGTGGTTTGTCCATGGGTCTAGAACAGTCAAGTGGAGGTTCCAACTCAGGCTTCTCCCACAAATAAGGGACAAAACTACTCCCGTCCCTTGGAAGTTGGGGGTGACTCCAAGAGGTGGAACCTCATAAAATGTAGGCTTCAGTCTTTACTTGTGTTTGCTTCTTTTGGCCTGGAGTTCATAGAGATCTTCCTACCTCTGTCACCCTAGTGCTGAGATTAAAGGTGTGTGCCACCGTGCCTGGCTATTCTTCATTTGAATATTAGAGCCAGACTGGGAGGCAGCAGGGATGCTGTTGAAACTGGGCGAAGTACTGCAGCTGTCATAAGTACTGATGTAGCATCAGATGGGCCCATATTAGCTGTGCAGTTTTGGAAAAGCATCACCTCTCTAAGCCTTGCTTTTCTCATCTGCGAAATGGTAGAGATGGTGGTGGTTCTTATCTCACTGGCTTTGTAAAGTAGCCAAGTATCCAGCAAGAGCTTACATCAGAGTCGACTATTCAGTGGTCAGTCAGTAGTACTGCGAGTAGGTTTATACAGCAGGCAGGAAATAATTCTAAATTTATGAAGTGCTTTGACAAGCTCCTGAGTAAGAGCAGAGCTCATCATCCTGGCAGGGACATGGTTGTTTGTTTTACTTAAGATAGGGTATCTTATCTTAATATATCCCTGGCTGTCCTGGAATTCACTGTGGACCAGATCGGCCTCAGACTCACAGAGATCTAATTGTTTCTGCCTCCTGAGTGCTGAGATCAAAGTTGTGTACCATCACACCCAGGTTAATTCTGAAACATCTCAAAGCTTTCTTTCTTTTTATGATGGTTGTGAGCTACCCAATGTGGGTGCTGGGAGCTGAACTCAGGTTGACTGTAGAACAGAACATGCTCTTAATTATTGAGCCAACCTTTCAACTGCTGATCCTGGGAAATCTTTTTTTTTTCCTTTTGAAGTGTTCCCTGATGAACCTCTGAAACTCATTAGTATCCATGTGACTTTGAATGTTTGTTTCTAATATCGATTAGTTAAATTTTTTTCTCTCTCGTGGTTAGTTTGGCTGTGAGTTTGTCTTTGTTAAGAACCAGCTCTTTTGCTGACATTTCTTTTTTTCTCTTTTTAAATGCAATTTATTTCTTCTTATGTGCCTTCATGTTTTGCTTGTATTGATGTCTGTGTGAGGCTGTGGGATCCTCTGGAATTGCAGTTACAGACAGTTGTGAGCTGCCATGTGGGTGCTGGGTGTTAACGAAGGTCCTCTGGAAGAGCAGCCAGCACTCTTAACCCCTGAGCCCTTTCTCTCTCCCTTTTTTTTTTTAAAAAGCAAACAGGACAAGTTTCCAGGTGCTGCTACAGGTTATTTCTGATTTTTGGCCTGTTGACTTTAAGATTTATTTATTTTATGTAAGTACACTGTAACTGTCTTCAGAAACACCAGAAGCAGGCATCAGTTCTCATTATAGGTGGTTGTGAGCCACCATGTGGCTGCTGAGATTTGAACTCAGGACCTTCGGAAGAACAGTCAGTGCTCTTACCTACTGAGCCATCTCTCCAGCCCCTTTTCTCTCTTTTTTTAAAAAAATACTTTTATTAATTATTTGAATTTTTCATACAATGTAATTTTAAACATTTATATGTATGTGTGTTTTTCCTACATGTATATCTGTACACCACATGTCTACTTGGCACTTTCAGATGTCAGAGGGCATCCATCAGATGCCCTGGAGCTTAGTTCTAGATGGGTGCAGGGAGTCTAACCTGGTTCCTCTGGAAAAGCAACAAGTGCTCCTCATTGCTGAGCCATCTGTCCATTTCTCGGTGGGAAATCCTTACAAGAGTTCTCTCCTTACAGCCTTCTGACCTGGAAGCACAATGTCATCAGAATCCAGCAAAAAACGGAAACCCAAAGTGATCCGAAGTGATGGAGCTCCAACTGAAGGGAAACGGAACCGATCTGACACGGAGCAGGTGAGATTAGCCAGGGCTGCTGGCTGGGAAACTGCCTGTGAGTGTGGAGGAACTGAGGGTCACGTGTGCCAGAGACACGCTTCTGGTTGCCCATACTAGACCAGATGACTTGAATTCCCACAATGTGACAAAAGATGAGCGTTCGCACCCAGTGCTTGTCTGTTGGATGTCAGCATTGCACAGAGAGCATGTCCCAGCACACTGTTCCCAGCTTGCCTACCCGCTGACAGCTCGGCTCTAGAGCTTCCAAGAAAGCTCATGTTTGGTGCCAGAGGCACGTTCCCACAGGACTTCTGTGGCCCAGGAGCTCATCACCAGCACAGTCTTCTCTTCTTTTATCTATTTCTCTCTCTTGAAATCTGTCAAGCTGGTCCATGACTTAACATGTAGTTTGTTTGTTTGTTTGTTGTTTGTTTGTTGAAACAGGGTCTCAGATAGCCCAGTTAGCCTTGAACTTGGTATGTAGACCAGGCTGGCCTCAAACTCAGAAATCCGCCTCGCCTGTCTCTGCCTCCCAAGTGCTGGGATTACAATGCGCCACCACAGCCCGGGAACCTTGAGTTTCTGATCATCTTTCCTCCACCCTTACCCATATAACTTAGCTGTTTTGATTGTTTAGCAATTTTTTAAAAAAGTTTATGCGTATGGGTGTTTTGCCTACATGTCTGTTTGTGTAGCTCATGCGTGCAGTGCTCCTGGAAGTCAGAAGGGGACGTTGAATCCCTAGAACTGGAGTTTCGGATAGTAGGAAGCCCTTACGTGGATGCTGGGAATTGAACCTAGGTCCTTTAGGAGAGCACTGGTTGCATTTAACACCTGAGCCTTCACTCCAGCCCCAGGCTAATTGGCTCCTGATTGATTTTTGTTGTTGTTTTGAAACAGGGTTTCACTATGTAGTCTGGGTTAGTCCAAAACTTAAGACCATCCTGGATCATCGTCTGGATGTACTGGGGTTCCTGGTGTGTGCCACCACAACTGGCTTGTTTGTTTTTTGAAGTAGACCAAGGAAACGTATCAGTTTAAATTTAAATAAAAAAGCAACATGGGCTTGTGTGTAGCTTAGTGGTAGAGCCTGTTTTCAGGCCCTGCAAGGCCCTGAAAAGTAATACTACTTTTATCGCTTATTTAAAAGTAGACATTACTTTTAGCACTTGTTTATTTGTTTAACTTGTAAGCAGTAACTTCTAAACAAGTGCAGGAAATAAGTCCTCTTTTACAACCCAGAGCTCATTTAAAAAAAAATGTTTGTTTTTATGTGTATTAGTTTTTTTCCTTTCAAGTGTTTTAAGCTCACCATTGTATGCAGTGCCTGCAGGGGCCAGAAGAGGGCGCATGCTGTCGGGAGTGAAGCTGGGTCTTCTGCACAATTACTCCAGATCCTTAGGATTCAGTCTGTATACATAAATGGGAATTTAAGGACAAAATGAAGTAAAGAGAAATCAATGAAATAACAGCATTTTCCTTAGTTGCAGGAAATCAAGATTAATGTAGAGATTTTTTTTTGTCTTTTTGCCAGTTTATTTGTTTTTTTGAGACAGGCCTGTATTGAAGTCAACATTACCCTGCCTCCATCTCCTAAGTGCTGCACTTATAGGAATAAGCCACAATGCCTGATTAATAGTGTTTTTCACATTTTTGTATGCGTATGTGTGTACACGTGTGTGGAGGTGTCTCACTGTGTTGTCCTAGTTGGCCAGGAGTCACTGTGTAGTCTAGACTGACCACACACTGGCAATTGTAACGTCCTTACATACTGAAGGTTTTCATTATTACTGTCCCTGATCCTGGCATGGAGACCCTCACCCAGGACCTCTCTTCTTGCCTTCGCAGGAAGGCAAATATTACAGCGAGGAGGCGGAGGTTGACCTGCGGGACCCTGGCAGGGACTATGAGTTGTACAAGTACACTTGCCAGGAGCTGCAAAGGCTGATGGCCGAGATCCAGGACCTGAAGAGCAAGGGCAGCAAGGATGTGGTGAGGAGGGCCCGCGTGCTGAGCCTGGTGTGGCTGCGAGCCGCGCCGGGGTCCTGAAGCACCAGCCCCAGGACAGACCCATGTCCCATTATAGTAATCAGAGTACAAGATATCTTTTTTCCTATGGCTATAATGTGATATTATTGATTTAATTTTTTTTACATGCCAGTCATTTTGCTAAGTGTTAGAAGTATATTCAAATAAAGCATAGATTCCAAAATAAAATTATTTGTGGATGTTAAATGCATTACTCAGGGAGATATAAAACTAAACAATGTCTAAAAATTAGATGGATGATTTAAAGAGGAATTCACTTTTCCCAGCACAGCAGTCTTACTTATATGACCAGTATTGTTAAGTTAGTTATATTCTATAGCTCTAGCCTTATATGACCAGTATTGTTAAGTTAGTTATAGTCTATAGCTCTAGCCTTATATGACCAGTATTGTTGTTAGTTATATTCGATAGCTCTAGCCTTATATGACCAGTATTGTTAAGTTAGTTATTTTCTATAGCTCTAGCCTTATATGACCAGCATTGTTGTTAGTTATAGTCTATAGCTCTAGCCTTATATGACCAGCATTGTTGTTAGTTATATTCGATAGCTCTAGCCTTATATGACCAGTATTGTTAAGTTAGTTATTTTCTATAGCTCTAGCCTTATATGACCAGTATTGTTAAGATAGTTATATTCTATAGCTCTAGCCTTAGATGACCAGTATTGTTAAGATAGTTATATTCTATAGCTCTAGCATTATAACCAAACTTTATATAGTAGTTCACCTGCTAACCCTCCCTCCCTCCCTTTCTCCTTCCCTTCTTTTCTTTCTTTTTTGTTTTTTTCCTTTGAGACTATGTAGTCCTGTCTGGTCTTGAAACTCCCAGTGTAGACCAGGCTGGCATTGAACTGTTGCCTCTGCCTCCTCATTACTGGGATTAAAGGCCTTAGAGTGCCATCATGCTTAGCCTAACTCTTTCATTTCTTTCATGACATTTCTCCCTGTTCCAGGCTCCCTTTTGGCTCTGCTTATGGCCCTGCATGGGGCTGGCTTGGCAGCCAGGGTCTGGAGGGAACTGAGCTATCTGTCGGCTGTCAGACGATCGTCTGGTCTCTTTGTGCACAGGCCATTGAAATTGAAGAACGAAGGATCCAGAGCTGTGTACATTTCATGACTCTAAAGAAGCTTAATCGATTAGCCCACATCAGGTTAAAGAAAGGGAGAGATCAAACCCATGAGGTAGAGTTGAAAGGCTTAATATCTGAGCTCTCATCCCTCCTCTCTGTCCTTCTTAACTAGCCCTCTGCCCTTCTCTGACTTTGCTGATGGTCAGTCCTGCCCCAGATTGCCCTGCTCACCTCATCCTCTCCTCAGGCCAAGCAGAAAGTTGACGCCTACCACCTCCAGCTGCAGAACCTGCTCTACGAAGTGATGCACCTGCAGAAGGAGATCACCAAATGTCTGGAGTTCAAGTGAGTTTGGGAGGGCAGGGCTTTGGCGTACTGTCTGTGGTAATGCCTGTTCTTCTTGGCTTGGTGTGAGCCATCCCTCTGAGGAGAATGGGTGAGCTTACAAGACGACAGGATTTGGGGGAAAGATCGGGAGATTACTTTGACTGGAGAAGCTCAAGCAGTCATTTCAGACAGCACAGAGATGCCCCTTTTGAGGTTTGCACTCAGCACTTGGTAAAAGCAATTTTTCAGCCAGACAGTGGTGGTGCATGCCTTAAATCCCAGCTCTTGGGAGGCAGAGGCAGGCAGATTTCTGAGTTCGAGGCCAGCCTGGTCTACAGAGTGAGTTCCAGGACAGCTGAAGCTACACAGAGAAACCCTGTCTCCAAAAAAACAAAAAAACAAAACCAAACAAAACAAAAAGCAATTTTTCTCCTCAACATGTGTTGATGTTTATTCAGCTTCTGTGCCATAGAAAACCAGCTGTCCTCTCCCTCTCCAGTGCTGTTTTCGACAGTATGGCAGTCGAGAATGTATAAAGACAGCATCAAAGAATGTTGCCCTCCTGTAATCTTAGTCGGCCAGATCAGACTATAACGGATCAAGCAGGTGGCCACAAAGGATCCAGGGCTCTGCAGTTAATACCCAGGCTCTGCCTCTCACTAGCTGTGTAATCTTGGGCACATTTGAAAAAGGGAAAAAGAACCTGATAGTGATGGCTCACACTTTTAACCCCAGCTCTTGGGAGGCAGAGGCAAGCAGATCTCTGTGAGTTTGAGGTCAGCCTGGTCTACAGAGTAAGTTTTAGGACACCCAGAGCTAAAAGAGAAACCCTGTCTTGAAAAAAAACAAAAACAATAATAAAATTCCAAACACACAAAATGAAAAATGCAAGAAGAATAGAGTATGGTAAATTATAATATATATAATAAAGGGTGAAAGGTTTAAAACAGAGCTTAAGCCCCATCTCCTAAGAACTGCGTGAGGCGAGGACAGAGGTGAGCTAGCATGTGTCGATGTTTAGTGACTGTGGTGGCTGTGATGTGGCCATGGCATGAGCACTCATGACATTAATCCCACATTCGCCTTTTCTCTAAACAAACAAGATTTAAAGCCTCTAGATTTTGTTCACTTCTAGTTCTGGCAAGCTGGCTTTTTCTTATCTTACACATATGCAGTGAAAATGTTTTAATTATGATTAGACTCTTAGGTTTCTTCTTCCCTGGTGACGTGTCTTGGTTTCAGCATGATGGCATAAGCCTCGGCTGCAGGGATTCTGAGTTTCTTAGCTAATACTTCTCCTGTTCAACCAGGAGATGTTTGGAAATCCATTACACATCCCTTTCAAGCCTTCAGCTGATTTGTGGATAAATAGGTTGGGCAGCATGGGCAAATGACTTTGTGGATGTCACTAATAACCTCGCATCACACTGAATGGCTGCCACTGAGCATTTGCTGAGATAGAATTCCAGGATCTCTGGTAGCTATAGGCTGGGGTGGCGTAGACAAATGGACACCCACCCCACCCCACCCCCGCCAAGCCACAGCTTGGGGTCCTGAAAATGGCTGCCTGAGAACTTCCTTTTGCTTGTAGGTCAAAGCACGAAGAAATTGATCTGGTCAGTTTAGAGGAATTTTATTCAGAGGCTCCACCAAACATCAGCAAGGCCGAGATCACCATGGGAGACCCTCACCAACAGACGTTGGCACGTTTGGACTGGGAGCTGGAGCAGCGGAAAAGGTAGTGCTTCCCCCTTCCTGACCTGGTTAACCACACAGTGACAGTGCTTGGTCATAACCCACGACTAGCCGATAGTCTCCAGGACCAAATCCCACTTTCTTATTAATTCACCCTGGAGTATTCAAACGTGCCTGACCTCCTTCCGACTGTTAGGGTTATCAGTAGGAAGTTGGAGGTGACGGTATGTGGCTTAGTGGTGCAGTGTTTGCCCACCATGCACAAGGCTCTTGGCATAGTGCCCAACACTGCAAGGGGGGGTGTCTGCACTGGAAGATGGCTCAGTAGGGACCGTACTTGGTATACAAGGCTGTGGCCCTGAATTTGGATCCCAAGTAGATGTGAAGAAGCTGGGTGACGTGGCGTTCGTTTGAGGTGTAGTAACAGCTCCCACGGCGTGTCTAGCCAGCCAGCCAGACTAAGCAGCGTGCTCTAGGTTCACAAACTAGGCCGAGAAGAGTGAAGAAAGACAGTTGGGTTGACCACTGCTCTCTGCATCTGCACTCATGGATGAGTGTACCCACACATACATTAGAGAGGGAAGGAAGACATGGGGACACACAGGGGGAAGCAGTCAGGGTGACAAATGACAAGGTAAACAACTATTCATGAAAATGTCCCCGTGAACCCCATTTGTCTGTTTACTAACTGTATGAGTTACTTTCCTTGTTACTCTGACAAAATACCCTAATAGACAGCCTCGGGGAAAGGCTGATTTTGCCTCATGGCTGAGGGTGAAGCCACTGGTCACTGTGTTCCCAGTCAAGAAAAGAAGGGAACACTGGCGTTTGCTGGTGTTCTCTTGGTCTTAGTATAAAACCCAAGCCAAGGGAGTGCTGCTGCCTGCTTTAGAGATTCCAAATATTATTTATTTTTTAAGATTCATTTATTTATTTCATGTGTATCAGTATACTATAACTGTCTTCAGATGCTCCAGAAGAGGGTATCAGATCCTATTACAGATGGTTGTGAGCCACCATGTGGTTGCTGGGATTTGAACTCAGGACCTCTGCAAGAGCAGTCAGGGTTCTTAACCACTGAGCCATCTCTCCAGCCCCAAGATTTCAATTATTTTAAGCAAGCGTGTGTGTGTGTGTGTGTGTGTGTGCACACAACTGTGAAATTAGTTCTCCTCCCACCTTTCCATCAGTTCCTAGGGTGGATGTCAGACCATTAGGCTTGCCAACCAAGTGCCTTTACCCAGATGTACGGCGTAGCCAAGGGTGGCCGACCTTCTCTTCTTCCCTCCCACCCCTCTCAGTGCTAGGGTTTAGATATGCATTGTCACATCTGAATGTATGTGCTGCTAGGCAAGCACTCGACCGTCTGAGCTGTATCTTCAACTCCTAGATGCCTTTGTTGCTTGTCTTAGGTAAGGTTTCTATTGCTGTGATAAAACACCATGACCAAAAGCAACGTAGGGAGGAAAAGGTTTATTTCAGCTCACAACCCTCAGCTCACACACACTCCACACTGAGGAAGCCAGGCGGGAACACGAGCAGGAAGCTGGAGTCTACCTGGAGCAGAGCAGTGAAGGAAGGCCGTGTACTGGCCCATTCATTCCCCTTGGCTTGCTATAGTCCTAGCTACAGCTCGGAAGGAGAGAACTGACGAGTGTAAGTTGTTTCTGATCTCCACACGCGCCATAACACAAGGACCTCTCCCTGCCTCACCCCCACACGAAATAGAATAAATATTAAAAATAGTTTTAAGTCAACATATTTGAGAGTTTATGGAATTACTAAGATAATAGTGCTTGTATGGAACTTACTAAAGGACTTGGCACAGTCAGTGCTGGCTGTCATTAGAATAGTTGGCGCTGTTACAGTAGTGCCGTTCAGAGAGTGAATGGAATTTGGCGGAATCACTACAAGGCGTTCCTGACAGTGCCCTGTGTGCCCCTTTAGGCTGGCAGAGAAGTACCGAGAATGTCTGTCCAACAAGGAGAAGATCCTGAAGGAGATTGAGGTGAAGAAGGAGTATCTGAGCAGCCTCCAGCCTCGCCTCAACAGCATCATGCAGGCGAGTGTGACTCTGCTTTACCACAGCGCAGCCAGAGTCCCCATGTGCTGGGCTTCCCCAGCTGGCACCCTCATCAGGTTCCCCGGGACAATGGTTTTTCTGAGAGGGATGAGTTATGTTCTGAAGTAAAAAAATTCTGGGCCTCTGGGTCAGGAGCATACCCACATGCCTGAACTGTTGTTTATCCATAGCTTTCAGGTCCCTCACCAGCCTGCTGTCTCTAGACAGTTAATATGTCTTGCTTCCTGCAGACATATAGTTGGTTCACCCAGTACCTTAGGGGCTGGGGAAGAAAAGTGGATGGTCCTCTGAAAAGAACTGGCCTCATTGGGGCTGGAGAGATGGCTCAGCACTTGAGAGCACTGACTGCTCTTCCAAAGGTCCTGAGTTCAAATCCCAGCAACCACATGGTGACTCACAACCATCCATTACGTCACAACCATCCATTACAAGATCTGACTCCCTCTTGTGGAATGCCAGAAGACAGCTATAGTGTACATATATATATTATATATATATGTTTTTTTGGATTTGTTTTTTTTTTTTTTTTCCCCGAGATAGGGTTTCTCTGTATAGCCCTAGCTGTCCTGGAACTCACTCTGTAGACCAGGCTGGCCTTGAACTCAGAAATCCGCCTGCCTCTGCCTCCCAGAGTGCTGGGATTACAGGCGTGCGCCACCACCGCCCAGCTGTAAATACATCTTTAAAAAAAAAAAAAAAAAAGAACTGGCCTCATTTGGAAAAGCTTCCGCTATACATATATAGAATCAATCTGTGTGTGTACATACAAACATATATACATATATATATTTGTGAGTATGTGACCTGATTTTTGTTTGTGATGCCAGATTTGGTCTAAATTCTTATAATTTTATAAAGCAAGATAAATGGTTAATGAGGAACTTTGTAAAAGGAGTCGAGAAAAATTTAAATATGTTTTTCTAGGACTTGGCAAGGTCTTCACTTCTTCCTGTCAGCTGTAGACATGGAATTAGAATTGTTAGCAAAAACATATTTTTCTAGTAGAACTTCCAAGTAGGAGAAAAAGGAACACGGAGCTGGGCTGCTGGGCCTGGGAAGCTGCAGCAGGAAGCCTGAGTCTGAGGCCGGCCTGTGCGGAAAGAGCAGGCTCTGTTCTACCCAGCTACCTAACTAAAGTTGTACTTGCTGGTATATGCCTTGAGGCTAGCCTGGTCTGCATAGGAGCTCCAAACTAGTGGGGTCTACATAGTGGATCCCATCTCCTAATCAAGCAGGGGGGTAGAGGAGATCCAGGGAGAGCGAGGCGGAGCCTGGATGGGACGGCAGTGCAGGCTGCATTTGATCTTCCAGCCCTCCGCGTTGCTCTGTGTCCTGCACTTACTGCTTGAAGGCCCTGCAGAAGCCAGGCAGTGGCTGTGCATGCCCGTAATCCCAGCACTCTGGGAGGCAGAGGCAGGAGGATTTCTGAGTTCGAGGCCAGCCTGGTCTACAGAGTGAGTTCCAGGACAGCCAGGGCTACACAGAGAAACCCTATCTTGAAAAAACCAAAACCAAAAAACCGAAAAAAAAAAAAAAAAAAAAAAGAAAAGAAAAGGAAAAAGAATAGAAAAAAAAAAAAAAGGCAGCCCTGCAGAGCATGGGCACATACCTTGGAGAATAACTAGAGAGAAAAATCTCCGTGTGGGTAGACTAAAAACCTTGTGTTGCTTGCAGGCTTCCCTGCCAGTGCAAGAATACCTGTTCATGCCGTTTGACCAGGCACACAAGCAGTACGAGACTGCCAGGCACCTGCCCCCTCCGCTCTATGTGCTGTTTGTGCAGGCCACCGCGTACGGCCAGGCCTGTGGTGAGTATGGGGGCTGGGCAGGGAGGGGGCTACGGGAGAGCAGCCATAGTGAGGAAGGACTGCCCGCCAGGAGAGCTCCCCAGCTTTGCCCAAGAGCCTTCGGGTGGCAGATGCTGCCCCCGCTTTGTACCCTCAGCATGGCTACTACACCAGCTAGCCTGAGGCTTGACCACTGTGACAGGCATGTCAGAATGGACGGCTTTGGATTTTTATGAGCCTGGCTGTACAGCCCTTAGGTGCAGCCTGTCGGCTCTCAGGTGCTCCCTCTGCAAGATACACATGGCAGGTGGATCAGTGTTGTGTTTTGGGGGGTGGGGTGCTTGGTGAACTCGGGTCCTAGGCAGCACTCCCAGGCAGGCTTCCCCATGCCGGAAACAGCCTGCATGAGAGAATGCAGCGTGCAGGTGAGAGGATGGACCCCTGGCCGCTCAGCTCAGCCCTGACTCTGCTAAGGATTTGAAAGTTTTTGCTCTGCCCAGGGCAGCTTTCACTCAGCACTAAACTTTTCTTCCTTGTTCACACTTATCCCATGGCATCAGACAGACATACACTGTTCCTGTGCATGCCCCGTCCCAGCCATGGCACCAGGACATTACTGTGTCTTTTCTTGTGTCTCCCTGGTCCGTCTGCCTCCTCCTCCCCCTTTGTTCTCTTCCGTTGCCATCCTCAGCTCATATGAAATCCTCCTCCCAGCCCCCTAGACAGGGTGAGTAACCTTCTTTTGTGTTTCAAGTTCTACTGTTTGCACTTCTCTTTTCCTGTAGAATTCAAGACTAAACTAGTAAAGCCTGTTGTAGGTGAGGACTGCCTCTGGTAGGGTGACAGCCTGGCGCGTGGAGAACTGGACCCTCAAGGACGCTTCCGGCGCTCACCCGGGGCCAGCTTGCTTGCTTGGGATGGGATGGTTTCTGTGTTGTTTCCAGATGTAAAGCAGTAGTCGGCTGTTGGGGAAGGCCTCCTTCCTTCTTCACAGTGTGGTGGGCAAATGGCATCAGGGGTCTGTGACGCTGCTACCCTTAAGTGGAAGAGCTGGGGTGTAGCTTAAGCCCTGATTCCATCTCCCACTACCATCAGGAAAGAACAGGCAGAGAAACTAGAGAGTCTCACTTGCTCACAGCGGTAGGCTCCCAGAGCTCCACAGAGACAAACCGAGAGACTGGTCATGACACATTGGACAGATGGAGCAGATTGTTACTGAGTGCTTGAGAGACAAGCTCAAGTCCCGCTGACCTGAAGTGCACTCTGCTCTGTTTCCCGGGTGTGGTTCATTACTTCATGAGCACTAAGTTTCTCTACTGTCTATACTAATAGCATGCCCACACGGTTGTGAGACTTGGGAGTGTATTGCTTTACTTGTTTTGTGGTGCTCGGGCTCAAAGCCACAGCCTTATGCACGCTAGCCGTGTGCCCTTCTGTGCTACGATCCTCACCCAAGACTAATGTATCTAAACTGTAACCCTCAGTCATTGATCTGCCGCTCTACAGCTACTGGTTCCCAAGTGTGTCTTATAGATATGGAAACTGAGCCTCAGGTCAGTAAGTTCATCTTTCAGGTCACCAACGTAGTCATGAGTGGGACAGGAATTCATTCATTAGGCCACAGTACCCACATTCCTATCTGTTCTTCTCTGCTGCCCAGGAAGATGAGACAAGGCAGGCCAGGTGCTTGGCGACATGCGGAATACAGAACGTTTTATAGAGAGTGATCCATCATCTTTGGGATGGGGATGGGGATGGCTTGTGGACAGCTGGTGAAAGAGTCCTGTGGGGTGACAAACCCCAGGTCTATGTGCCTGGGCTTTGCACCAGTCTTGGGATGTTTAGCTGGGAAACAGTGCTCTGGATTTGTTCTTAGTAACCATAGAGAAAAGAGTTTAGGTGCCGTCTCCTCTGTGTGGAGCGTGTGCCCTCCCACTCAGTCGTCAGGAGTGGCGGGCGGGCGGGGGGTGGGGGGTGGGATGGAGAAGTGTAACTGCTCAGCAGCCTCCAGCAGGTTTCCAAGAGGCCTTTTCTCATCTCCAGATAAGACGCTGTCTGTGGCAATTGAAGGCAGTGTGGACGAAGCTAAAGCTCTTTTCAAACCCCCTGAGGACTCCCAAGGTAACATGGTGAAGGGGATACTCACCAAGGGCACCAGTTCACTCCTGCAGTCTCGGTCCTGGACTGGTGCAGTATAGAAGGAGGCGTGGCCTTATGTCAGCCTTAGGGTAGGCCCAAGAGAACTCAGTCCCCAGAATCACCACGCGCAGCCTTTGGATCTCAGCCGTGCCACCCACTAGCACCCAGCAGCATTTTGACCCTGAGGAAGGCAGATAATGTGTTTGACTCGTTGTAAAGGTAGCTGGTAGCTAGTTATAGGTTAATGCCCATAATCCCCGAATTCTAGAGGTTGTGGTGGGAAAATTTACACAGATTTGAATCCAGATTGGTCAATAAAGCGACTTCCAGGCCAGCAAAGGTAACATATTGAGATGTCTCAGTGTTCCCCTTTTGCCCCCCAAAAAGAGAGACACATTTTTCATAAAGAATCATTGTGTAGATGACACGAGAGAGCGGTCTTGTCTTTTGCACACAGCAACATCTAACTATACCAGCAGCATTGTTACTTATGCTGCTCTCAAAACCACCTCCAACAAAGGGCTTTATGCTTCATAAAAATGACAGTTAAAAGACCTTTGAAACCAGGACTGGGGCTGGGGAGGTGGCTCAGCAGGGAGATTGCTTGCTGCACAGACATGGAGACCTGAGTTCTGGTCCCCGGCACCCACATCAACAAACAAAGCAAAGTAAAGCAAAGCCTAAGCCTGGGTATGGCGGGTGTGCTCTGACGTCAGTGCTGGGTGATGAGGGCAGGCCCCAGGAGCTGACTGGCCAGCCCTTCAACACGAACGTCCAGCTCTGTGAAAGACTGCCTCAGAATAAACACACAGCTGGGCGTGATGGTGCACGTCTTTAATCCAGCACTCCAGGAGTCAGAGGCAGGTAGAGCTCCGAGTTTCAGGCTAGCCTGGCCTAGAGAGTGAGTTCCAGGACAGCCAGGGCTATATAGATTCTGTTTCCAAAAATAAAACCAAAATCAGGTGGAGTGCATCCAGAGTACAATATCTGGCCTTGTATGTCCATAGGGGCAAATCCACACCCAAAAAATGCACATGCACGCACATGCATTCACACACACACACACACACACACACACACACACGCACGCACAAAACCAGGGCTGATGGAATTATAAGTGATTCTTTCCATGGTACTTTCTATGCCAAGTAAGAAGTAGCTAGTTAACTCAATACTTATTTGAAGAACTCATACAAAGGACCGTGTGGGTGGCCCCTCAGTCCCTAAGGATGAGGTTCGTCATTAGGGCACCTCTGCAGTTACCTCGCTTCTCACTGCCTTCTCTGTGTGGCTTCAGATGATGAGAGCGACTCAGATGCTGAAGAGGAGCAGACCACGGTGAGCCCATTTTCTGTTATGAGAATATTATGTAGCCATGCTGATGTTTTCAAGCACTGCACCCCTAAAAGCAAAAGGAGGAGGGCTGAATAAGTGTCTGCTGGGACAAGAACCTGGCAGCGGGTAGCTGAGGCAGAGGGCCCCAGGCAGCTGTGAACTGGGAGGTAGAGATGCAAAGGGGACAGTCGTGTGACTTATGCTTGGGTTTTTCTTTTGTCCAGAAGCGGCGTCGGCCCACTCTCGGGGTTCAGTTGGATGACAAGCGCAAGGAGATGCTGAAAAGGCACCCACTGTCTGTCCTGCTGGATCTGAAGTGCAAAGGTCTGACTGTGTTCACGTAGCTCCATAGTGCTGACGAGCTTGGCCAGCTGTTGGTACAAAGCTCTGGGAAGCTAGAGGCTCTGCCTGGAATATTTCAGTGCCCTATTTATGATTTTTCTCCTTTAAAACGTGTGTGTGTGTGTGTGTGTGTACCACTGTAGCAGGCATATAGAAGTCAGAGAACATTGGGGATTGATTCTCTATGTCTCAGGAATTGAGCCAAGACCATTAGGTGACATGTGACTTTACCTTTTGAACTGTCACTCTGGCCATAGCATGGTGTTTTTGTTTCTGTTATTCTTTTGAGATGGGGACTTTAGTAGTCCTGACTGTTCTAGAACTTACTATATATACCAGGTGGCTGTGAACTTAGAGATCCTCTTGTCTCTGCCTTCCAAGGGCTGGGGTTGAATATATGCACCACCACACCTGCCCTCTGGTGTGCTTGATTCATAACCGAGTTCTTCTCTTCCTGCTCTGCAGACAGCAGTGTGCTTCATCTGACATTCAGCTATCTCATGAACCTCAACATCATGACAGTGAAAGCCAAAGTGACGACCGCCATGGAGCTGACCACCCCCATCAGTGCAGGGTATGGGGATGGAAGGAAGGGCGTGGGAGGGGGACATGCCACAGCCCTGGTCCCCAGTCCTCCCGCTGGCTACCAGAGGATCCTTTGCCATGCTGATTTCTGTTACTATGTCCTCAGAGTTTGGGAATCCAGATAGTCACTGAAATTTAGAAGTGCTCTCTGATTTGCATTTGTGAGACCTCTTACTAGACAGCAGATAAAACAAGTGATAATATCATATTTGCTGTTTAGAGCAGAGCCACACAGGCTTTTTACAGCCAGTAATGCATATAAATGCATGAATGTGGTATGAGACATGACCAAATTGACGCATTTTGGCCCTTTTCTCGTTTTTGTCCCAAAGTGCCAGGATATTGTTTCCCAGCTCAGCTCAGGCCCCAGTTTTGTCCTTAACTTGGTGGTAAGTGGAGAACTATAAACAGGCAGCAACAGTGTTCCAGAAAGCCCCGACATTGGGGCTAGAGAGATAGCTCAGCAGTTAAGAGTACTGACTGCTCTTCCAGAGGTCCCGAGTTCAATTCCCAACAACCACATGGTGGCTCACAACCATCTGTAATGAGACCTGATGCCCTCTTCCGGTGTGTCTGAACACAGCTAGAGTGTACTTATAAATAAATAAATAAATCTTTAAAAAAAAAAAGAGAGAGAAAGAAAGAAAGAGAGAGAGAGAGAGAGAGAGAGAGAGAGAGAAAGAAAGAAAGAAAGAAAGAAAGAAAGAAAGAAAGAAAGAAAGAAAGAAAGAAAGAAAGAAAGAAAACCAGCCCCAGCATTGGTAGTCTTGTTCTGCAGTCCAGATTAGAAGTGTTGGTCTTCGTGGGATGTGCTGGGTGCAGATAACCTTGTTCCCGCAGAGCGAGCCCAGAGCTTGTTTCTTCTAAGTTCCACATGGTAGCCATGTTTTTCCTTCTTAGCAGTTCTAGGACTCTTCCTCTCTCTGTCTCTGTCTCTCTATCTCTCTCTAGGTGTCCCTGTGTAGTCTTGGCTAGCATGGAACCTGCTATGTAGATCTTCCAACTCGCAGTGATCCTCCTGTTTCTTGAATTCTTGAATTCAGGTTCTAGCTGTGCTAGGCTGTGTAGAAAGTTCCAGGCTAAGATATGTAGTAAAACCCTATCTTCAAAAGAATAAATAAGTTTAGAGAGGTAGAAACACTAAGTACTCTGGTCATTACTCGTTGAATTTGTTTGTCAAATTACTACACCATAGTATGTATACTGTCTTTCCATATGTACAATATAGAGAAATTGCATGCATCAAGGACTTAGACTCAATGTTCAGCTCACTTATAAAAATTGAATTGCTCAGGTAAAATTATTGTGGTAACTATTTCTGGCAGTATTTCTTTCTTTTTTTGGGGGGGGTTGGTTTTTTGGATTTGGTTTTTTCGAGACAGGGTTGTCCTGGAACTCACTCTGTAGACCAGGCTGGCCTCAAACTCAGAAATCTGCCTGCCTCTGCCTCCCAAGTGCTGGGATTACAGGCGTGTGCCACCACCACCTGGCTCTGGCAATATTTCTATTTATAAGTTCATGTGGCTTTCCTTCTCCAAAGTGCTGCCTGGCTACCAGACACCTGTGTGTGTGTGTGTGTGTGTGTGTGTGTGTGTGTGTGTGTGTGTCTCGCGCGTGTGCAGATACACGTGTGGAGTCCAGTGGCTCGGCATTGGCCTTCCTCAGCCACTCTCCACTTTACTTTTGAAACAGGTCTCACTGAACTTGGAGCCTATAGACTGAGCTAGACTGGTTGGCCAGGGAGCCCAGGGATCCTTCAGTCCCACCCCCTCAGGGGTGATAGGTGTGTGCTGCTGTGCCTGGGTTCTTATTTGGATGGTAGACATTGAACTCAGGCTGTCATACTGTACAGCGAGCACTTTAGTACTGAGTTATGTTCTCAGGGGCCAGGGACATGGCTTCTTAGATAAAAGCACTTGGTACCCTAGCTCAATGACCTGAGCGCAGTTCCCAGAGCTCCTATAAAAAGCCAGCTATGGTCTCTTCTTTCTCAGCCCAGATTGCTTGGAGTATACCATACCAAGCAGAAGCAGAGAGACCTTCTTCAGTAAGATAGAGGGCAAGCAGTGACTACTGAGCACTGTCTTCTGTGTGCCACAGTATACACATGCACACAGAATAAAGAAAAAATGCTCTTCTTTCTGATCAGGGGCTGTGATTTGAGCTTCAGTGTCCCACTTTTAAAGCCTTGAATTTATACATTGAGAAATGGGATGATAATCCTTTCTGTCCACTGGCTTAAAGCACATCTGACTGACAAGAAGCAGTGAAAGGTAGCAGTGCAGCCAGGTTTGCTGGTGCACGCCTTTAATCCCAGCGCTCAGAGGCCAGTCTGGTCTACAGAGTGAGTTTCAGGCTACACAGAGAAACCTTATTCCCCTCCATCACCACCCCCAAACCCACCACCAGCCAACAACAGAAGACGGTGGTGGACATCCTGAAAGCTGAGGGGTACACTGCCACTCTCCAGCGCCCAGGTCCCTTGGAGCTCCATGCTAGCCGGCATTCTCACCGCGATCTTTCCTTCTGCAGAGACTTACTGTCTCCTGACTCCATCTTGAGCTGCTTGTATCCGGGAGATCATGGGAAAAAAACTCCAAATCCAGCCAATCAGTATCAGTTTGATAAAGTTGGGTGAGTGAACAGGGTTTCAACTTTTCCTGGTTCTGTGGCTCTATCTGGAAGTTCAGGCCAAGCCAGAGACCTTGGGGCTGGAGGGAACAGCTTCCTGTCCTTAGGTTGCCGGCACGGGGATGTCATGGGAGGAGGAATGCTTGGGGACTGTAGGGGTGCTAGTGTCAGGGATATGACTCTGTGGTAGCTCCCTAGTGCCACACACACACACACATACACACACAGACACATTCAGGGATATCATTCTGTGGTAGCTCCCTAGTGCCACACACACACATACACACACAGACACATTCAGGGATATCATTCTGTGGTAGCTCCCTAAACACACACACACACACACACACACACACAGAGTATTGATGATAAAATGTATGGAAGTGGCCTAAGGTGAAGATGGGCCACTAATCTCTTGTCCCAGAAACCCTACAAAATCATTCAAATCAAGACATTTAAATCCTCATGTTCCCTTTCTGAACACCCAGAAACTGCCCAGGCCATCAAGGGTATCCATATCTGGAAAGTGTCTGAAAGATGTCACATTAAATAAGCCATGGGTGCCATTGGGCTGTACAACATGCGGTCAGTAGGTGTGCCCAGGCCAAGCAGTAGGGGTTGGATACAGGGTCAGTGGTCAAAACAGAGTGTTGAAGTTTTGCTCCACATGCTTAAAAATGCGAGAATAACGCTGACTATACGGGCTTGGATATAGATTCTCTGTCATTGAATAAAGTGCATAAGATGTGCAGATGCCCCCAGAGCTCATGGCCAGATTAACCTGTACCAGCTCCCCACACTGTGATGATCTGAGAAGAAAGGAACAGAGGGTTCCAAAGCCCAAAAAGGATGCCACACAGAAGAAAAAGATATCCATAAAGAAATGAAAACTTAAGGCATGGGAATGAATTCAGCATAAGTTCAGATAAAAGTACAAACAAACAAAGCCAATAAAATGTCTGCATTTAGTTCTCTTTAAGAGAGATTTAAAAGCCATTTGCAGGCAGGTAGCACAGCGGGAGAGGTCAGTATACTGCCATTTTGAGATCTGTCTTATGACAAAAAGATTCCAAGGCAAAAATAAGTAAATATTGGAGATAAACTCCAGAAAGCGATCTTATACAGTTAGGGAGTTCAGCTTGTGGAACTGGGATGCAGGGGACTGTATCCTGGGGCCGTGTGGGATGCAGGGGACTGTATCCTGGGGCCGTGTGGGATGCAGGGGGACTGTATTCTGGGGCCGTGTGGGATGCAGGGGACTGTATTCTGGGGCCGTGGGGGATGCAGGGGACTGTATTCTGGGGCCGTGTGGGATGCAGGGGGACTGTATCCTGGGTTCGTGTGGGATGCAGGGGGACTGTATTCTGGGGCCGTGTGGGATGCAGGGGGACTGTATCCTGGGGCTGTGTGGGATGCAGGGGGACTGTATCCTGGGGTCGTGTGGGATGCAGGGGGACTGTATCCTGGGACCGTGTGGGATGCAGGGGGACTGTATCCTGGGGCTGTGTGGGATGCAGGGGGACTGTATCCTGGGGCTGTGTGGGATGCAGGGGGACTGTATCCTGAGGATGTGCAGCATTAGGGACGAGCATCAGGCCTTATGTGAGGATGCCACTCCCTCTTGGGCTGCATTCCCAACTTATAACATTATTTTATTCTCTCTTGATTTTTTTACCAGCATCCTGACTTTGAGAGACTATGTACTTGAGTTAGGTCACCCCTACTTGTGGGTACAGAAGCTGGGTGGCCTCCACTTCCCCAAAGAGCAGCCCCAGGTATGTATTCTGACCCTGCCCTCTTGGCCAAGGGGCTGTACCTCTTCTCATCCTGGACATATTATCGAAAGGCCTCTGATAGCTTCACAGGATTTTGATGTAGCAGAATATCTTCTTTTGAGGCTATGATCTGACCTCCATTTAATATCCTACCTAGTCTTCTAGTGTTGAAACGACTTGGCCTTCCCTAGGGGCTTGGCAGTCATCTAAACCAAAGATATCTTGGTCTTGCCTCGGATATGACACAGCTACAGCTCTGCTGCCCTTGGACTTATGAACGAGGATATTACAAATGATGGGCAGAATCCTGGGCCAGACACCTTAGAAGCCTCTTCTCAGAAGCTGGCCACAGATTCATGGGAACCCTGGTATCTTGTGTTTTTGCCAGGGCTTAGCATTTTACCTGCTGTAGTGGGCAAACTCTGCCATTCCCAAACAGCACCTGTCTTAGGACATGGCCATGCGGTGTGGCTGGTCCCAGGGGAAGGGAAGGGGAGCGCTCACGTGTATCCTTCACTGTCATTCACTATAGCACACAGTGATGGCCGACCACTCACAGAGCGCCAGCCACATGGAGACCACCATGAAACTGCTGAAGACCAGGGTACAGTCCCGCCTGGCTCTCCACAAACAGTTCGCATCTCTGGGTAAGCTGGGCAGGGACTAGGGCCTGACAGCCACTCCTTCAACATCCTTTTCCTCAGAACTTGTGAATCCTGATTACAGATCAAAGTTACCTTACTGAGCATTGGATGGTAGGGCCGGTGGGGAGAACTGCAGGCTCATTCAGACAGAGGCCTGAGCTCCCTGTACGCTCGTCAGTTCTGTGTCAGCCCTCTCAGAGGACAGCAAAGCCATTGGCACAAGGTCACAGGTTCTTCAAGGCAGTGTATCCTAGGTGCATGAATCACAGATCCATGTGCATTTCACAGGTTTTGGGTTTTTTGTTTGTTTGTTTGTTTTTTGTTTTTGGCTTTTTCGAGACAGGATTTCTCTGTGTAGCCCTGGCTATCCTGGAACTCACTTTGTAGACCAGGCTGGCCTCGACATCAGCAATCCACCTGTCTCTGCCTCCCAAGTGCTGGGATTAAAGGCATGCGCTACCAGCACCCGGCACTTGACAGGTTTTTAATGAGAGTCCAATTCATGCTGGTGCCCCATATAGCCTGAGAGGGGGAGCAGTGGGACCCTGTATGCACTGAGTTCACACTGAGCTCACTGATCGGAGTTATGCGGAGTCACCCCGTTATCCGTTCCTTAAGACCTGCTGAGCCCCTGGGTTTTCTCCTAAACTCCCAGGTGATTATGATGAACCACTGACCTAGGCAGTGGCCACATGGCTTCTTGTAGTTCAATAAAACCCGACGGTATTTACAAGACACTTGCAGGGTAGGAGTAAGTTTTGGACGGAGTCAGATCTTTTTTGGTATTAAAGAATCACTATCTGCTGGGTGTTAGTGGCACACGCCTTTCCCAGCACTCAGGAGGTAGAGGCAGGCAGACCTCTGTGAGTTTGAGGCCAGCGTGGTCTACAGAGCAAGTTCCAGGTTATCTAGGGTTACACAGAAAAACCCTATCTCAAAAAACCAAAAATGAAATAAGTAAATCAAAAGAATCCCTGTCAAGCTAGGCGTTGGTTTTCCAGGACCCATCTGGACCAGAGCCCTGTCCCTGGCTCCAGGTCAGCTCCTTGGTTCCATATGGGCACTGATCTCCAACAGGCGTCACACGCCCTCAGGCCCTGCTCCCCTCTCAGCATTGCCAGCATTGTCAAGGTCGGATGATTGTCATCACATAGTTTCCCCCTCTTGGCATATTTGTTGAAACACCAGCAGGGAACTGACACAGAATGCTGCAGTTGTTTTTTCTGTCAAGGTCAGCTAAGAAAACAGCCCTCTCGGCAGCTATTTGATCTAATTAGCAGTTTGTGTCGCAGAGGTGCTGATGCTAGTCAGGGCTTCAGGGTTCTGTTTTGCTACACGTCTGCATCGAGGATAAAGCACCCATGCATGCAGGTGCTGGGTCTGACCCCAGGCACATCGTCCTGCATGAAGTGCTGTCAGGTTGAAATGCCCCTATTCCTGGCATGTAACGAGCAGGTACTTCTTGCGCATCAGATGTACTGGACAAGTGGCAAGACCACCTCAGCCCTCCAGCAAGTCCCAGGAGGCAGATGCTAGTCCCCCACTGCGGCACCCGAGTTCTCCCTGAAATGCTGCTTCCTACTCTCTTTTAGAACACGGCATCGTGCCAGTCACCAGCGACTGCCAGCACCTCTTCCCTGCCAAGGTTGTTTCTCGCTTGGTAAAGTGGGTGATAATTGCCCATGAAGATTACATGGTAGGTAGAACTATAGTTCTGTGATTGTGTCACCTCTCCGATCCTGTCCCCAACCCCTGCCATCAGTGCAGAGGCTTAGGAGCAGCAGCTCACATTTGTTCCTATTCTAGGAGCTGCACTTCACTAAGGACATCGTAGAAGCAGGACTGGCTGCAGACACCAATCTCTACTACCTGGCACTTATTGAAAGGGGGACAGGTAGGCAATCGATGGCTCTGCTGATTACAGGGTGCTACTCAAGGAGCCTCTGAAGTGTCCCACATGCCTGGAAGTTGCCCAAAAGAAGCAAAAAGGTCCTAGAATCCTCCCTGGGGATTTATACACACTAATGACTAGGGGACCACCCCTTTCAGTGAGGACTTGTTCTGTAACACAGCCACAGTTTCACGTCATTAAATCCTCACAGTGGTCACTGGGGTGGTGGGCTTACCTCACTCACTAGCTGAGGAAAGTCTGTCGAGTCACAGCTTGGTGTCCCCTCAGCTTTCAGTTTGGTTTTGCTTTCTGTTTTGCTTCTCCTTCCGGCTAACAGAAAAGCAGTGCTGTTTCCCCGATTGTAAAGATTGGATAACGGACCCTCCCTCCTACACGGTCCCTGTAGAGTTGTGGAACCCTGTAGTTCCTTCCTCTTCTGACATCTGATCCTGCCAGGGCCTTCCACAGGGGCCACACTGGTCATGCTCAGGCGTTAGGCTGTTATCCTACCCCTGCCTCACAGCTATGAACACTGGACTGAGGATGTCATTGGTCCTATATTTGTCAATAGGTTGAGTGATGTAATAGAATTTGTGGGCTCGGGATATAGTTGAGGGGTAGAACACTTGCCTAGCATACCTGAGACCTTAGATTTATTCCCTAGTACTACAAAAGATAAGTAAAACCTAATTTTCCAAAGCTAAAAGCTATATAAAGAAGAGCTTATTTAGCTTGTAAGTTTGTAGGTTTGCTTGTTACAATTTTTATTAAATTTACTTAATGTATGTATGTACACTCGGGTGTAAGATATACCCCCCCCATGCACATACATGGATGAGTTATCAGAGGACAGCCCGAGGGAGTCACTTCTTTCCTTCAACCCTATGGGTTCCAGGTATCAAACTTGGGTCATGAGGTGTAGAGGCAGGCACCATCACCTACTTAGCTATCCTACTGGCCTGTTTTGTTTGTTTTATTTTGTTTTGTGGAGACAGTCTCATGTAGCTGGTCTGGAACTCACAGAGATCTATCTACCTCTGTTTTAATTTTGTCCTTGCGATCAGCTCAGGCTGGCCAGAAACCCATTATGTAATCCAGGCTGGCCTTGAACTCCCGATCTTTTTTCTTAGCCTCCAGCGCACTGGGATTGTACACATGAGCCGCAATGCCTGGTTCAGCTTCAGTATTGAAGGCTAAAAGTCCCAGTGCCCTGATGACTGTCTGGTGACACTGCAGAGATGTGGCGAAGAAGGCCCAGGTGAAAAGGAAGCCAGAGGGAGTTCCAGGAAGACTGTTCTCGAACAGCGCTCTGGACACTGAGCAGAGTCTCCAGAGAAGTCCCTTAATCCTTTCCGAAGGCAATTCCCTCTCATCCAAAACCCAGCTGCATCTCACTAGAGCCCGCTTCTACAGGCTAAACGTGGCAGCACCCCAGGGGAACCAACTTCTTGTATGAATATCTTTGAGTAATGCATATGAGCCAAATCAGAAGTACCAATCCAAAGACATCTAGGAGCCAGGGAGAGGGAGGGCTCAGTGGGTTCAGGTGCTTGCTGCACAAGCCTAATGCCCTGGACTTGATTCCCAGAGGCCACAACAGCATGCGGAATGCAATGGAGTGCAGCTCTAATCCCTGCACTCCTCGGGGAAGAAGGGTCAAGGGCTGCCACCAAGGGAAACTTAATATATGCAGATAGGTTAGTCACTGATTATATTATGAATGAAGAGTTGATGCCAGGCAGTTCTGGTTAAACTCAGTCCTGTACTTTTGCAGCTACTTAGGATACAGAGCAGATGTGATGTGAGAAGGTGGGAGTCAGAGCAGGAGGAGCAGGAGTTCAGGGTCGTCCTTGATTATATACTGAATTGGAGGCTAACTTGGGCTATGTGAGACTCTCTCAACATCATCAACAACAAATTCTTTAAAAAAAAAAAAAGAGGGAAGGAAGGAAGGGGCTGGAGAGATGGCTCTGTGGTTAGGAGCACTGGCTGCTCATCCTAAGGGCCTGAGGTCAATCTCAGCACCCACATGGTGGCTCACGACTGTTTGTAACTTCAGTCCTAGGGATCCAGTGCCCTCTTCTGCATCCCAAAGGTACTGCTTACATGTTGGTGCCAAGATACATGGAGGCAAAAACCAAACACAGGCATACACATACATGCACACACAATTTTTTTTAAAAAAAAAAATTATGGCGTTCTTGAGGTAGCAGGCTTTTTAATCCATTGACAAACACCAGCACGTAGAACTTGGTCTTTGGAGAAACCAGAGTCGCTGTACCTTAGACTGAGGACCTGCCAGCTCGTCCTAACCCTGAAACAGTCGGGACCTGCATCCTTGGCAGCGCTTCAGTGAGAGGAGGCATTCGTGTTGGCTCTGGGCACGTGTGGAGACCACCCCAGAAGGCTGGATAATTACTGATTTCCTGCTTCTCCATCCTCAGCTAAACTTCAGGCTGCTGTGGTACTGAACCCTGGCTACTCCTCCATCCCACCTGTTTTCCGACTCTGTCTAAACTGGAAAGGGGAGAAAACCAACAGCAACGATGACAATATTCGGGTAAGGCCTACAGAGTGGCTGGGGGACAGGGAGAACCATAGAGAGGTGAGCAGTGGCCACGCCTGCAGCTGCTGAGGCCATGGGCAGTGTGGCAGTCTCAGGACAGGGACTTACCAGGATTTTCAGACCGTGCTCACAGCTGGATTTCCCTGAGGCCCACAGCTTTTCCCATGTGGCACTGTTAGCACTGTTAGCTGGCAAAGTGTCTGTGCACCACCTGACTGGGGGTGGTGAGGAAATGAGGAACAGCAAGACATACAGACACACAGACAACTGGAATCTGGTGGTCTGACTCAGCTGGAAAACCCTTAGCCTATCCCCAGTGTTTATTACATAAGGTTGCATAGGGAAGCAGGGCCGTGGTCCAGAGACGGATCAGGAGCCCGCCCCAGGCTGTAACTGTCCAGAAAGAGAAAGCTGTGGTGGGCACTTTCTGTCCACACCATCAACATCTACACACAGATCTGGAGAAAGAAAAGGCTCTGGCTTTCCTCCTAGGCTCATGTCGGGCAGGGGAGGCTCTACCGAACTCATGTGGGTCTAAGGCTAGGGTCCTAGATAGGCCAGTTCATGTCAACAACACACATCCCCTGGGACTTCATACACTCAGGTTTCCTACATGCCCTTCAGCAAGGTGTGGTGGCACACAGTTTTATTTGCAGCACTGGGGAAGCGGAACAGACAGTCACTCATTTCAAGGCCAGCTTGGTCTACATAGTAAGGTCCAGGCCAGCCAAGGCTACCTAGTGAGACCCTGCCTCCAAAAAACCAAGAGGTTTTCTTAAAATCTTGTCACCTTGGACTTCTGGGAGATGGTAAATAAACTCAGAAGCATTATAGAAAACTGAAAATTCAGTAAGGGTGCTGTAGTTACTGCTCAAGGTCAGGCCTCTCTGGGACTGTGTAGCCTCTGGCTGCAGAGCATGTCTTCCCTACATGCCTGAGTGTCCTTCTGGAGGCATTCGGGGTGGGAAGGTGGCTGATAATCAGGAGGCTCCCATTGTCTTGAGGAAAAGGGGTCTGTGGACGAGGCTGTGGCCCAGCTGTGTCCAGAACCTGTGCAGGCACCAGCTGCGGCTCCCGTGGAACCATCAGGCTCAGCCATGAGGTTAAAGCACGGCCAGTGTGCCCAGCCGTACTGAGGAAGCACGTGCTGAGGTGCTGGCTTCCCACCCACACAGGCTATGGAGAGTGAAGTCAACGTGTGCTATAAGGAACTGTGTGGCCCTCGGCCCAGTCACCAGCTCCTGACCAACCAGCTGCAGAGGCTGTGTGTGCTGCTGGATGTCTACCTGGAGACCGAGAGTCATGATGACAGCGTAGAGGGCCCCAAGGAGTTTCCCCAGGAGAAGATGTGCCTGCGGCTTTTTAGGTGAGTAGACACTGGGCTCTGTGACTTCTCTTGAGGACATGCACAGGGAGTGCAGCCCTCTAGGAGACTAGGTCTCATCGGACAGGGCCTGGCACAGAGGACATCTGTCTTTGTAGCAAAAAATTCTGCCGCCAGATCTCCAGAAACAGCTTGTTTTCTCCTTCCTGAGGCTTCTCTGCACCTGCAGCCTGGCTCACCTGTGCTTCTTGGTCACCCCCTGGAGCAAGCAACCAAGGAAATTCACAGAGCCATACCACAAAGCTTTGACTGAGCTTTGATTGGTTTTTGTGGGAAACAGCAGGGCCTGTTTACTTTTAGTATCCGAGCGAGCCAGCACTTAAAGGTAGTGCATCTGCACTGTCTCTAGTGAATTTGTTGGCACCTAAGCCCCTTGGTGAGACTCAAGACAGTGGGCAATCAGGCAGCATAGGGAAAAAACAAAACAAAACCCAGCTCTTCTAGAAGCAGGCAGGTAGGCAAGCGTGCTAGGGACCAAGCAGTCCATTCCAGCCAGCACTGAGCTAGGGCTGCAGTGGGGGAGTGAGATCTTCTCTGGAGCACAGGCAGACTCAGATAATTTGTCCCCAGATGATTCCTGCTCCACGTTCAGGGCTCGAAGTATGCTCTCGGCAACCTGCTATTCACAGTGTGTGAGCTTGCAGTACCTTACACTAGTTCTCCATTTTTATGGATATTAGAGTTTCTTTCCTGTTCATCCCCTAATGTGTTTTGGGTTTTTATTATTTGAAAACCCTAGAGATGACTTCTTAGTCTCCCTTCTGTTTTAGACAAGGGAGTAAAGAAGAACTGTGTTTGGATTATCTTTATAATCTATCAGGCCTGGTGTCACAACTGATGCCTATAATCTTAGCACTTAGATTATAGCACTTAAAACCAAAAAAGTTCCTTACCTTGCTCTCAGTCTTATTAGCATACAGGGAGTATGTAGCGTACAGGGAGGTATCCCAGCATTGTCCCTCATGTCTGGCACCTATGCTGCCCTGGTTCACGGTGTTGTTTAATAATAACCAGAAATGCCCCAAGTGGCTACAGGAAGCAGAGCTGACCACCCAGTACCAGCCTGAGTCTTGCTCTCTGCAGTGGTCTGTGTGAAGTCTCAGCTCTTCCCACCTCTCCTCCTACTCTAGCACATTTGCAGGATGGGAGCCCCACACAGCCTGTGCTTGTTTTCTCTTGAATGGTTCCTGGAAGACTCATTTTCTCATGTGTTGAGCTGTAACCAAGCCGTGGCAGGACTTAACATCATAACTGATGGGTGGGTTGCAAGGTTCTCGGCCTGGAGTCCCGCTGACTGCTGGGGTTAGATCATCAAGAGCCTGAGTGCAGGGTGCTGCTGTGAGCTGGCAGACCTTAGCTGCAGCTCGGACTGAGACGCTGCCACTCTGCCCAGGTGTGCCCTGCTGCTGTTGGAGGCGTATAACGCTGTGAGTGATCTCAGCTCCAGCTGCCACCTGAGAGATAAGGAGCCTCTGTATCTCACCCTCCAAGCAGCACATACTTTCTGTGTTAATGGAAAAACTAAACTGAGATTGAGAAGTGTCAGCACAGTACAGGCTGGAAAAGAAGGTTTTAATCCCTTCAGCCTCTGGAGAAAATGAAAACTTAGCTTACATTTCTACTCTCTGCTGCCCACTCACGTCTTAGTTCTGTTTTACTGTGATAAAAACACCATGGCCAACACCAGCTTGGGGATGAAAGAGTTAACCCCAGTTATGAAGAGAAGGCAGGGTGGCAACTGCGGCAGAGGCCATGGAGGAGTGCTGCCGACTGGCGGGCTCTCCACGGCTTGTGCACTCCACGCGCTTCTTCCCATTTGACTCTGACCTGTGTTAAGTTGAGGAAGAACTATTCTGTACACATACTCCCTTAGCCCAAGTCCTAGAGCATCACCTGTTACTGCTCGTTGGAGCCCTTTTTCTAGATGTTTGTCTTTATGGAGCTGTGTATAACATGTCCCTCTGTGAAGTTTTTGCTTGAGGACACAGAATTGCTGCTAAAATCTTCACAGGAAGGAAGTTTGAACATAGATCTTGGCCTGCCGGGAGCAGACAGGCTTTGGTTTCAGCTCTCAGGTCGTGTTCTGTTGCTTCCTGGCCACGCACTATTGTGCATAGTCTTGCTTCCCTTGCAGCTGTAGAAATTAAGTGTTTGTGGATAATGTGATAAGCAGTGATCCAAAACATGTTTGGGCACTGGGCACTGCCCCCAAAATGTCTGATTAAGGGGTCCTCCAGGTTCACACATCTGTAAGCACATAGAGACACTTTTACAAAGATGGTGTCACTCCTTCACCAGTGTGGTCTGCTTCTCACCGTACCCGGTGCCTGAACTATGCAGCTCTGACTTTCCCCCAATGACAGCTACATGGCATTCTCTTGTTGAGTGAACTGTAATTTATTTTATCAGTCCAGAAGGCATGCTATTAACTGCTCTCCCTCTTGTTTCTCTAGGGGTCCGACTAGGATGAAGCCATTTAAATATAACCACCCTCAGGGATTCTTCAGCCACCGCTGACCCCCCTCTACTTGGCATCCCACAAAGCCCACCCTGGCTCCTGAGTATCTGGTTTTTGCTTTGGCCACATGTGGTTCTTGATATTTTCCAAAGACACCAGCTAATTAAAATGTCATCTGACCAAATGGCCTCTGTTTGTAGCTCCTTGGGAAGTCTGGAAGAACAGGTGGGACCATGGCAGCATGAAGACTTTTCATGCGTTTTTTTAAGGGTGGCTGAGAAATGTAGGATGTAGCCTGCTCATCTACGTTGTTCCTAAGGAAAGCGTGTCAGGCCTATCACAGCCATGCCCCAGTCCCTGGTACCAACGTCTGTCTTAGTTAGGGTTTACTGCTGTGAACAGACACCATTACCAAGGTAACTCTTATAAGGACAACATTTAGTTGGGGCTGGCTTCCAGGTTCAGAGGTTCAGTTATTATGGGAACTTGGCAACATCCAGGCAGGCATGGTGCAGGAGGAGCTGAGAGTTCTCCATTTTCATCTGAAGGCTGCTAGCAGAATACAGGTTTCTAAGGCAGCTAGGATGAGGATCTTAAAGTCTACACCCACAGTGACACACCTACTCCAACAGGGCCACACCTTATAATAGTGCCATTCCCTGGGCCGAGCATATACAAACCTTCATAGAAGGTAAGCACATCAGGCTTAATTAGCACTTTTTTATAGGAGATTGAGACTACATAACACTTGAAAGTCTTTGGGATAGTGAGTTAATAAGTGTCTTTACTCCCAAGACTGCAGAGGTGGGGACAGGCAGATCTCTGTGAGTTACAGGCCAGCCAGAGCTTCACAGTGAGACCCTGTCTCAAAAAAAAAAAGATAAAAATGCTGGGAAAATGTTTGCAAAACTATCTCCTAGTCCCCAGCACATAAAAAGAAGGGCCCTCCCTGTCCTGAGGATCCTTGGACACTTGTCTGGAAAAACTCCGCTTTCTGCCTGTAACCAATATTAAATTCACAATTCAGCTTAAGAAGTGAAAGACAAGGCTGAGAACGTCGCTCAGTGGCGGAACACATGCGGGTGGTGTCGTTCCTCAGCACCATAAAGTAGTGAGGGAGCCAGGACACAAAGTGGAAAATTGAATTATTGAGGGGCACTTTGGAGAACGCCTTTAATCCCAGCAAATCCAGGTGGATCTCTCTGAGTTCAAGGCCAGCATGGACTTCATAGTTCTGGGACAGCCAGTATTATGTAGAGAGACACTTTCAAAAACCAGAAAAGTAAGAATTAGTCTGTGTCTGCAGCTAGGGATATATCTCTGTTGCTAGAGTGTTTCCCTAGAATTCATGAAGCAGTGGGTTTGATTTCCTGCAATATATAAAGGAGCTTTAGTGGTGCATACCTATAATCCCAGCATGAGGTAGAATCAGGAGGTTCACAAATTCAAGGTCACTTTCTGCTACATAGGAAGTTTGAGGGGAGCTGGACTACCTAATACATTTTCTCAGCAATAAATAATAACTCTATTATGGAAGTATAGTCTAGTTTGCTAACTCAAAGACAAAGTAATTGTCTTTTATTATAGTTCCAGTCAAGATTTGTCAAGCTTTTCCCCCTGTAGAATAGAGCAAGAACTCTTTGCAAGTACATCTACTGTGGTGGATGGAATAGAAATGTGTTTCCCATGACCTGTGTTTGAATGCCCAAGACAGGGAGTGGTACTGTTAGGAGGAGTGACCTTGTTGGAGGAAGTGTGTCACTGGGGAGGCAAGCTTTGAGGACTCATCTATGCTCAATCTAGGCCTAGTGTGACAGTCTCCTGTTGTCAGCCAATCAAGATGTGAAGCTCTCAGCTCCTCCAGCACCATGTCTGCCTGCATGCCCTCCTTCCCACCATGATGCTAATAAGCTAAACCTCTGAGACTAAGCCCCAGTGAAAAGCTTTCCTTTGAAGAGTTGTCTCAGCCATGGTGTCTCTTCACAGACTGACTAAGACTAAGTAGATGATCTGTGACAGCATGGGCCTCTCATATAGAAACTGCCCTTTCTGCCCTTTCAGCTGAGCATCTTACAGATGAGGATTTGGGGGAAGATGGGGCTGCAGAGATGAGATGGCTCAGCGGTTAAGAGCATGCCCACCTCTTATAGAGACCCCCAAATTACCCCCAGGTTGGGTAGCTTACAACACCTGTAACTCAGCTTCTGGCTGCTCCATAGCCCCGGCATTCATGCATGTGCCACCACATAGACACGCTTAACTTTAAAAAATGTTTGTTAAAGGGTGCTGGGAGATGCCAATACCTGCCAAGCACAGTCCAGCAGGAGGAGAATGGTACCTGAAGGTAGCCTTGAATGTCCGTATCTCAGGCCGGGCAGTGGTGACACTCGCCTTTAATCCCAGCACTTGGGAGGGAGAGGCAGGCTCCCTTCAACCATCCCAAAAGCACTTTCCCAAGCCCTGTCTTCTGACTCAGCTGACCCAAGATGGGCCGAGGAAATATATTTGTAACAATCTCGCCAAATGCATTTTGCCCTAGCCCTTCTTTGAAGGCATTGAACTTTTTGTCCCTTCTCGTCCCTCACTTTTCTTGGTGGCACAGAGCACAGGCGAGCCAGCTTTGCTAAGCAGCTCCGCCTCTGCTGTCTTCCACAGCCTGAGCATCTAAGTGTGTTTTGTGTGCACAGTAACGTCTTGTCTTTTTCCTGACCTAGTTGCCTGGGACTGGTCCCTGCTGGCATCTCCTTGGTCTGGCTACTTCCAGGCCTGTATTTCACTGCCTGTGCTGAATAAGATTAAAACAGGCTAAAAATAGTTCCTTTAATGGCCCTGCATTGCAGACGACGCTTCTGGTCTTGGCTGGCAGGGGCCCAAACTGACTCAGCTCAAAAGCTCACCTCTAGAAAGATGCAGGGACAGTTGCAACTCTGGGAGAGGCTCGGTTGCTAGGTACAGCTTGTCCCCACCAAAAGAGGGTTTTTTCTTTCAAAGAGCAAGCAGAACAAAGGAAGGTTTTGGCCTTACGGGGAAAGGTAGTAGAACAAATGGAAACAAATGACGGTCCAGACCCTTCGGGATGCTTAGTGCGGCCTCCGTGCCTAGGGTGGGCACACGGGAAAGACCTCACAGCTGCTTCTACCGGAACTGTCCATAAGCTCTGTGAGCTAGGGCACACCCCAAGATGCAGCACTTGCCCTGAACCAGAAAACCCCATTCGTGTTCCTTGACCTTATTTACTGCAGTGCTGGGGATCCAATGCAGGGCAGCATGCTTGCTACGTGAGTGCCACTGAGATGCAGCCCTCAACCAGCTGCCTTAGCATTGCGATTGCTGGGAGGAGATACTACAACCAAAAGCAAGTTGTGGAGGAAAGGCTTGTTTGGCTCACCCTTCCACATCACTGTGCATCATCAAAGGAAGTCAAGTCAAACGGGGCAGGACCCTAGAGGTAGGAGCTGATACAGAAGCCATGGCGTGCGTGCGTGCGTGCGTGTGCATGTGTGCCTCTGTGTGTGTGTGCACACGTGCGTGCATGCATGTGTGTGCATGTGTACCTCTGTGTGTGTGTGTGTGTGTGTGTGTGTGTGTGTTGCTGCTTACTGGCTCCTTCCTCAGTACTTACTGGCTCCTCCTTACTCAGCCTGCTTTCTTAGAGAACCCAGGGCCGCCAGCCCAGCAGTGACCATACCACACTGCCCTTTAGTGAGATCAATCACTAATTAAGAAAATGCCTTACAGGCTTCCCTGTTTCCAGCCCCAATCTTGTGGAAGCATTTTCTCAACTGAAGCTCCCTTCTCTAGCCCATGTCAAGCTGATATAACAAGCTAGCCAGGGCACCATGCTTGTCTTTCTAAAAGCTAACCTCCGTATCCTTGGTCTCTCTTCTTGCTATAGCTGAGGATGACCCTGAACTCCTGACTCTCCCCCTCCCCCTCTAAATCCTGGCATTGTAGGTGTTCACTACCACACCTGGCTTCTCTTCCCTCCCTCCCTCCTTCCCTTCCTCCCTCCCTCCCTCCCTCCCTTCTTCCCTCCCTCCCTCCCTCCCTCCACAGCCTGCACTTTGCCGCTCTCTCTACAATTTAAATGACCCTTGTCGTTTTAAGGGCATTCTCACTGAGCACTGCGATGAAACGAACCTCTCCTTCTCCAGAGAAGGGTGTGGTTGCCACGCCTCACAGGAACTCAACCTTGTCTGCACCTTATGTGTTCTGACCAGAGCAGACATTAAGCCTTTTCTTTAGGTAAGACCCTGGACCAATCATAACCTCACATTTCTGGCCTATTTAATTGCAGCCGCCGCCAGGATGCATGGATTCCCTTTATGGCATGACTGGGGTGGGGTGAAAAGTCTCAGTATGTAGATCCTATTGGCCTTGAACTGGCCATTCTCCTGCCTTTGTCTGCTGGGACTACGGTACCCTATACACGCATCCAGCTCCGCTTCCTTCATTTTTACCGTACAGGAAACTGGCTCAGAACGCAATAACTGTCCACGCTCCTATGTCTCTGGAGCTGCCCCAGGTTAGAGCTGAGAGGTCTGTCTGCATCTAAGGCTTACGCAGTAGCTGTAGGCTAAAGCCTATCCAGGCTATCACTTTCTCTGGGCTGCCGTCCATTTCAGCAATATTACTGTTCATGTCATATACCCAGAGGAGCCTGGTCACGAGGAACTGCAGTTTAGGGTCCTAATGGCCCGCTGGGTCCTTTTCCACCTATGAGCAGCTGCTTCAGCCTGGACAGGTTGTTTGACTCATCCTTGGTATTGGAATAAATCCTCATTTCCAAATGGGGATAGCTGTGCACTGGTTGTGGGCATTAAGAACCCACTCTTATGAGCTGGAGAGATGGCTCAGAGGTTAAGAGCACTGACTACCTTTCCAGAGGTCCTGAGTTCAATTCCCAGCAACCACATGGTGGCTCACAACCATCTGTAATGAGATCTGATGTCGTCTTCTGGTGTGTCTGAAGAGAGCAATGGTGTACTTATAAATAATAAATAAATCTTTAAAAAAAGAACCCACTCTTAGGGACCACCAAAATAGCTGGATGGAGTAAAGGGATCCTAGGAACCCATGTGTACTGCCTGGTTTTGTGTGTCAAATTGACACAGGCTGGAGTTATCACAGACAAAGGAGCTTCAGCTGAGGAAATGCCTCCATGAGATCCAGCTGTAAGGCATTTTCTCAATTAGTGGTCATGGGGGAGGACCCCTTGTGGGTGGTGCCATCCCTAGGCTGGTAGTTTTGGGTTCTATAAGAGAGTAAACTGAGCAAGCCAGGGGAAGCAAGCCAGTAAGCAGCATCCCTCCATAGCCTCTGCATCAGCTCCTGCTTCCTGACCTGCTTGAGTTCCTGTCCTGACTTCCTTAGGTGATCAATAGCAATGTGGAAGTATAAATAGAATAAACCCTTTCCTCCCCAACTTGCTTCTTGATCATGATGTTTTGTGCAGGAATAGAAACCCTGACAAGACACCATGAAAAGGTGGAAGGATACACACACACTCACACAAACACACACACACACACACACACACAACTCTACAAAATGTCCTGTGACACCCTCATGCCTGTATACCTACTCACCCAGCATACACACAATGATTAGGTAGGTGGCGTGAGGGCTGAAGATGTCCGGTGCACAAGTCTAGTGACCTAAATTTTGATCCTAGGATTCAGGTAATGGAAGCAGAGAACTGATTCCCACAGGTTGTCTCTAGACTTCCACACAAGGACTGCAACACTCATGAGCCCGCCCACACACACACACACACACAAACCATAAATAAATATATGTAACTGAGTGGTTTGGAATAGGAATGGCCCCCATAGACTCACATGTTTGAATGCTTGGCACACAGGAAATGGCACTATTAGGAGATGTGGCCTTGTTGGAGGAAATGTGTCACTGTGGGGGTGGGCTTTGAGGTCTCCTATGCTTAAGCTCTGCTCGGTGTGGAATCGAGTCTCCTGGCTGCCTTTGGTGGAGATGTAGAACTCCCAGCTCCTTCTCTAGCACCATGTCTGCCTGCGTGCTGCCAAGCTTCCCGCCATGATGATAATGGACTAAACCCTGAAATGGTAACCCAGCCCCGGTTAAATGTTTGCTTTTATAAGGGTTGTTTGGTTGTGGTTGTCTCTTCATAGCACTAAAAACCTAAGAGAGAACCTTGTGTTCGTTTGAGACAGGGCCCCCCCCTGTAGTCCTGGATGGTGTAGAACTGGTCCACCCAGATACTTCCGGGCTTCACATCTTGAGACCCTTAACCTCCCAGTTCTTACAGAGTTCCTTGTACCATAGGGCAACAGCTACAGGTTCTGGAGACAAGGTCCTTCATATCTTTGGGGGACCATTATTTAGCTCATTACATAGTCTGACAGTAGGAGGTGCTGCTCCCAAGTGAGAAAGATGTAATTCTCTACAAAGGCTGGAAGCTACAGAGCAGAAAAAGCCACCAAGGCCTCTAGAACAACTCACGTGACAGACGTGTGACAGCTTGCATGCTAGGTTGTTACTGTGCTAGGGGGTTCCCATGTGCATTGAACTGTATACATAGGTCAGGGGACAACTATAGTTCTCTTACTCTCTGCTTCCGCCACGTGGGTCCCAGGGACTGAACTCAGGTTGTCTAGCTTAGCAGCAGCTGCCTTTACCTGCAGAACCACAATGTTGACGGCCACTCCTAAGAGTTTTTGTGAGTTAAGTCCATACATTTGTGTTTGACCCAATAATAATTTTATATCATGTGAGGCAAAGATCCAACTTCTTTTTCTACATATGAATATCCAATTATCCCAGAAACCAGAACAAATATACCATAATATACTATTCTTTCTTTTCCCCATGGGATCATCTTAGCAATCTTGTCAAAAATCAATCTCTCTGGTATGGTAGTACATACCTGTAATTCTACACTCAAGAGGAGGAAGCAGGAGGATTGCTGAGAGTTCAAGGTCATCCTGAGCTATGTAACAAGTACTAAGAAAGCCAGAGATTCGATTTTGTTTTGTTTTTTTTGGGGGGGGGCAGTTTCCGAGACAGGGTTTCTCTGTGTAGTCCTGGCTGTCCTGGAACTCACTCTGTAGTCCAGGCTGGCCTCGAACTCAGAAATCCGCCTGCCTCTGCCTCCCAAGTGCTGGGATTAAAGGCATGCACCACCACCGCCCGGCCGGAGACCGGGCAGACCCTGACAGAGTTAAAGCAGACAAATGAACTGAGCAATGCTGTTAAGGGTTTGTCTCTGGACTTGGGCTCCATTGGTTTGTCTGAATGTATGTTTTGTTATTGTGACTGTGTGGCATGATTTCAGAAGGTCGGGGCCTATGAATGGTCCAGCTTTGTTCTTTTCCACTATTTGGTAATTTGGGAGCCTGTGCAGTCACATGTCAGTTTGCAAATCAGTTTCCCCATTTATGAAAAAGTAAAAATGTTTAGCAATAGAATTCTAATTACTATTGTTGAATTTGTGTGTGTGTGTGTGTGCACCTGCATGCATGCATGCATGTGTGTTTGTATGTGTGTAAGTAGAACAACTTTTTTATTTAAAAATGTTTTTCATTAATTAGTCAATTTATTTATTTATTTATTTATTTATGCATTCACTTTACATCCTGATTGCCCACTCCACATCCCTTCTTCAGTGGCAGGCGAGAGCCAGAGACAGCCTCTGCTCCAGTTGTTAGGGGACCCACATGAAGGCCGAGCTGCACATCTGCTACACATGTGTAGGGGCCTGGGCTCAGCCCCTGTGTGCTCTTTGCTTGGTGGCTCAGTCTCTGTGAGCAATATGGGGAGAACAACTTTCGAGAGTTGGTTTTTCCCTTCACCTTGTGGTTCCTGAGTCACCTGTTCACCCACTAAGCCATCTTACTGGCCTGGGCATGAGAATTTTGATAGGGATTGTAATGATGTGGTAAACTGCCCTTAGCAGTATTGCCATTTAAACAAGAGCAGGGTGCCGTGGTGCACACGGAAATCCTAGCACTTGGGAAATGGAGACCGGGAAGCAGGAGTCATTTCTGTAAATGTAGTGTGAGGCCAAAGTGTGCTATGTGAGCCCTGTCTCAAAAATCAACAAAACTAACAAGGTTAAGTATTGCAAGCCTAAATACGAGGTGTCTTTCAGTTTATACGGATTTTCTTTTCTGAGCATGAAACTCTGTGTAGACCATACTGGCCTCACACAGTGATCTGCTTGCTTCTGCAGCGGATCCTTTAATGCTATTATAAATTATTTTTTAGCTTCTCTATTTAGCCAGATGTGGTGGCACAGTTGTTTAACCTCAGCACTCAGGAAGTAGAGGCAGTAGATCTCTTTGAGTTCAAGGCCAGACTGGTTTCCATAGCAAGTTCCAGGCCAGATTGTGTTACTGGGTGAGACCCTACTTAAAAAACAACAACAACAAACAAATACAACTCTATCTCTGTTAAGATTGTTTATTGCTAGTGTCCTGTGTTCACAGTGCCGTGTTCATTACTAGTAGTCAGAGACACAAAAGAGACTCAGTTATTCTTCTATTTTTTTTTCAGACAGGATCTCACTTTTTCCAGGATGGCTGTCTCTGACTTTTATTTTTAATTATTTAATTATTTAATTTTATATGTGTGAATGTTCTATCTGCACATATGTCTGTGTATATGTCTGGCTAGTGCCTGTGTAGGCCAGAAGAGGGCATCAGATTACCTGGGATTGTAGCTATAGAGACAGTTAAAAGCCCCCATGTGGGAATCAAACCCGAGGTCTCTGTAAGAGCAACAAATACTCTGGACCCCTGAGCCATCTCTCCAGCCCAATACAGCTTGTGTGTAGTGCTAGGGTGACCTTGGCCTTCTAATACTCTGACCTCCACCCCTTGAGTGCTGGGATCACAGGTGTATACCACACACCCAGTTTACATATGTGTTTATTCTGTGTTGATCTCTACTCTGAAGCTTTGCTGGATATGAATTTTATTAACTCTAGTAATTTGGTTTTTTACTTCTAGAGTCAAATCCAAGCTCTTTCCTTTACCTGTGGTGCCACAATCTTCTGAAAATATCCCTCACGTTCTAAGAGACTGGAACTTTTGCAGCACCTCACAAATTACTAGCACACCATTGAGGTCACTTAAGCCTGTTCTTGGTTAATCTGCACTTGTTTTCCATTAAATGGCTCCAAGAGAAAATGCTTTCATCTCCTTCCTTAATACAACATGGATGCATCATTAGTGACTCAGAGTTAATCACTAATTAATTCATTTAATCTATAAGGCAGCCAATCAGCTTTGGGCTCCCACTTTGCTGCTTTCTCATCCTTTACCTGCCTTGAGAAATAGAACTAAGGATGTAGTTTAGTTGGCCGAGAGCACAGGCGCTGGACCTGGTCCTTGGGACTACATAAACCAGGGTCAGGGGTACACACCTGTAACCTCAGCCCCTGAGAGGTTAAGGGGGAAAGGTTGGAAACTTGGGCCTTCTCTACAATCATACAGCATTAGAAGCTAGCCTGGACTACACAAGGCCCTGTGTCAAAAGAAAGATGCCCACATAGACTGGAGTATACATTACATTTACATAGTATGGCTATCTCTCACCATGCTGTGTCATCTTTATAAGAAATTTGGAGCATTCAGATGACGGTAACATCTCTAGGCAAGCCAGATGGGGAGAGCCAGGTGTGGAGGCTCATGCCTGTGATAAGGACTGGGGTTTTGTTTATTGTTCTGGTTTGTTTTGTTTTGTTTTGCTTTTCTGCCTTCCAGATTCTCACTTTATGTTCAGATGTGGCTGCGTGCTAGGGCGTATGGATGTCTGACCTCCCCGGGGCAGGCAGCTCAGCTTTCAGACAGTGATCACGTTGATAACTTAAGTGATTATTTTCCAGGGGCCAAGGTGCAAGCCTAGAATCCAGCCCTCGGGAGGTGGAAGCGAGACTGTGACAAACACACACACACAATCTTTACTTAAAGGTGACCACCCTAACCTGTCTTGGCATCCTTTAAATAATTCAATCTTTGTGACAGATGGAGGTGGGGTGTCTGTCTATCTGGAGTGTTAACCATGAATATAATGTTGGGGTACGGAAAGAGGGTACCTTGCTCACTCCCTGAAGTGTCACCATTCTGTCACTCTGTCACTAGCATACAATTACTATTTTTTTTTTTTTTTTTGAGACAGGGTTTCTCTGTGTAGCCCTGGCTGTCCTGGAACTTCTCTGTAAACCAGGCTGGCCTCAAACTCAAACAGGCCTACCTGCCTCTGCTGGGATCGAAGGTGCTGCCACTGCCAGTGCTCAGCTAAAAACAAAAAACAACAACAACAAAAAACAACAACAACAAAAAACAAACAAACAAACAAACAAAAATGCCCCCTTCAGTCACTGCATTATTCAGAACTCTTCTGGTCGTAGAGCAGGGTTGTAACCGGAGGAGTTTGGTAAAGAAAGGGATTGATCACTTTGAGGAATGGCCAAAAGCGGTGGGTTGGATCATCAGAAGTCCACCATAGCTCTCTAGGTATTTTGTTCCTGTTCATCTTACCCTGTCTCACACTATCTTACTATAGGTCTGGAAACATGACTGCCCATGGCTTCCTATTCTAATCTCCCTACCAGCTACTCTGGTCCCAAGTTTAAAATCCCAGAAAAGAGCTCAACTGGCCTTTCTGAGCTAGTCCTATGACTGGCCAAAAGTAGGGAAATTAGACGGGATAGCTAAGAGCCATCCGTGGGGGCAGGAGCAGAGAGGCAGTGCCCAGGAGAGGTGTTGTGCACACAGAACAACGGGCCTCGGCAGTCCCACCATACGAGGCCTTAACAGTCAGGATGCCATGGAAACCTGCAAGAGGACCGTGTAGCTTTCAAAATTATCTCCAGAGCTAGGCACAATGGTGCGTGCATGTAACTCCAGATACTTGGGTGGCAGAGACAAAACTATGAGTTCAAAAGTCATCCTGTGTATTTAAGCAAGACACTGTCTCAAAATAAAAATAAAAACATAAAAAGGGGTGCTAGTGGGGTGCATACTGAAAAAGAAAATCTATGCCCAGAGAAGCACATTGAATGTAAATTAGGTGACTGTTGAGAAGCTGTCACTGTCTTCACAACAGATGAATTATCCACGTGTGGCCCCTTACCCATGGGTACTTCTCATCTAGCATGCAGAGTCCATGGACCGTTCGACATCCTCCTGGGGGGCCCAGTGTTCCCAGTATCTCAGCATCAGTGTTCATTAGGGTAAACTGGGATTTGGCCAGATGTGTACTTTCCACACCTCCCTCAGACTGCGATGTCAATGGTGTGCAGTCAGGAGTCTGTGGAGTTTATTATTATTACCATCACGTGACGTCATCACCACCATCATCATTTATTTACCGTGAGTGCTCTGCTGCATATACATCTACTGGCCAGAAGAGGTCATCAGATCCCCTTATAGGTGGTTGCTGGGAATTGAACTCAGACCTCTGGAAGAACAGCCAATGCTTTTAACCCCTGAGCCAGCTCCCCAGCCCCGTTTGTGAGTTCTAAGGCTCTCAGGTGACGCTGATGAAGGTGATCCACAGAGCACACTGAGGAATGAAGTCCTAGGCCACCAGCCTAGAGCTGATATGATGTCTAGACCTCCGCCCCCTGCCTCTCGCCTTCCCAGAGGAAGAGAACACATAAGAACAGCCACAATTTTATTTCAGAAGCACTTGGTTTTATTGCATGGAAGCAATTGAAAGTGGACTTCAGTGGAGAGTACACCCTGGCATGGTTCAGTGGCCAGCACCCTACCTCGCCTGCTGCAGCTTATCCGGAGCATGTACTGGGCAAGGGCCTGACCACTCCTTTGGAAAAGAAGAAGGCATTCAGGAATAGGTTACAACGTTTCAAGCATAATGCATTTCTAACTGCTCATTCATTATTGCGGTCATCTGTCAGTTGGACATACAGGAAATAAATGCACTTACTCGGAAAGGAGGGGGCAGTTTTTAGACACGTGTTTTACGCGTAGCGTTCAGCATACATCACGTTCAGCTATGATAAGCTATCATAATCGTCCATCACCTGGGGAGGGCTTTCGGCGTGGGGGGCAGGGCTCAGGGTTATCTTCTCTTGCTAACTTAATCCTAATAGAAATTCCTGTTTGGTGAGGACAGGACCGGCATCTAAGCGGTGTTTCTTCTTACAGAGGGAAAGGAAGAAATAAAATTTATTACGCCGACCCTTGAGTACTGGGACTGTCCTGAGTTTCTTTGGCTATTCTGCGTGCTCCGCTTGTCCTCTTACTTCTCTCCCTTGGCGGCCTTGTCCCCTGTGGCCTTCTCTGGAGGCTGGCTATCCTTCTGGTCTGTGCTAGAGGACTTCTCCGCCTTTTCTGCCTTGGGTTTGCTAGGCTCTTTGGAAAGGCCCTTGTCGTCCTCCTCCTTGGCCTTGGCCTCCGTCTTGGGTCTCTCCTCAGGCTTCTTGGACTCTGAGGTCTTCTCCTCCTTGGTGTCTTTCTTCCCTGGCGCTGCAGGTGCCTCCTCTTTCTTTGGCTTTTCCTCCTCTGTGGGCTTGCTAGGTTCTTTGGCCTTCGTGTCTTCTGCTTCTATCTTGGTTGTCTCTGGCTTCTCTTTGGGTTGTGTGTCTTCCTTCACACCCGTCTTGGCAGGAGTCTCCTCCTCCGGGGTCGCTGCTTTCTTCTTCTCTCCAGCCTCTTCCTTCTTGGCTTCTGCTGCAGAGTCCTTGGGCTTTTCTGTAGGAGTTTCCTTCTTCTCCTCCACCTTGGGCTTTGGGGTCTCCTTGGGAGCTTCGTCTTTCTTACTGTCCTTCGCCTCTGTTTTTGGCATAGCTGGTGTCTTCTCTTCTTCTACCTTCTTTGGGGGTTCTTTGGCTTTTACGTCCTCCTTCACAGGGGACTTTACCTCTTCCTTCTTGGGAGCCACCTTCTCAGAAGTCTTGGCCTCTTCCTTCTCTGGGGACTTGGCCTCCTCCTTGGCAGGACTTTTGACCTGCTCAGGATCTCTGATGTCTGCAGGGTGCTTCACTTCCTCCTTTGCTGGACTCTTAGCTTCCGGAGACTTCACATCTAGAGTCTTGGCCTTCTCAGGAGACTTTGCTTCCTCCTTCATGGGGCTCTTGGCCTTCTCAGGTGATTTGACCTCAGCTGGAGGCTTGATCTCTTCCTTCACAGGGGACTTGGCCTTCTCGGGAGACTTGGCCTCGGCTGGGGATTTTGCTCCTTCCTTCACGGGGGTCTTGTCCTTCTCTGGAGATTTTACCTCAGCTGGAGACTTCACCTCAGCTGGAGACTTGCCCTCAGCTGGAGACTTGCCCTCAGCTGGAGATTTGGCTTCAGCTGGTGACTTGGCCTCACCTGGGGACTTCACTGCAGCTGGTGACTTGGCCTCAGCTGGGGATTTCACTGCAACTGGTGACTTGGCCTCAGCTGGAGACTTCACCTCAGCTGGTGACTTTACCTCAGCTGGTGACTTGGCCTCACCTGGGGACTTCACTGCAGCTGGAGACTTGGCCTCACCTGGGGACTTCACCTCAGCTGGAGACTTTACCTCCGCTGGTGATTTTACCTCAGCTGGAGACTTGGCCTCACCTGGAGACTTCACTGCAGCTGGTGACTTGGCCTCAGCTGGTGACTTGGCCTCAGCTGGCGACTTGGCCTCAGCTGGGGACTTCACTGTAGCTGGAGATTTGACCTCATCTGGGGACTTCACTGCAGCTGGAGATTTGACCTCATCTGGGGACTTCACTGCAGCTGGAGATTTGGCCTCAGCTGGTGACTTGGGCTCAGCTGGCGATTTGGCCTCTTCTTTCACAGGAGATTTGGTTTCTTTTTCTGGAGATGCGGCCTCTTCTGCAGGGGGAGATGTAACTGCTTCTTCTTCTCCTCCCTCTTCTGCCTCTTCTCCTTCCTCCCCTTGGGCCTCTTTGTCCTCCTCTTCCGTCACTTCTTCCGTCACCTGGATCTCTTCTGTCTGTTCCTCTACAATTACAGTTTCCTTCTCGGATTTTTCTACTACTTTTATCTTCTCTTCGCTTTTGACTTTTATGTGAGTGGATGTGGAAGGAATTTTTGGGAGTCCCTCAGTAAGAGAGAAGGGACTCGGACCAAAGCCAATCCGGCACTCTTCACCTTCCAGGAGCTTCCTGTGGGGTGGATAATGGGATACACGGTAACTCAGAGCTGCAATCCTGGTTGCCTTTCTGAGGCCCAGTGCATTGAGGGACAGGGTTTGGTGAATGAAGAGAATGGATCAGTGGCAGAACCCCCACTTTCTTTCCCTTGCTCCCTTTTCTTCTCTTCCTCCCTCTCTGTTTTCAGGTTTTTCATTTTCATTACTAGTAGACATTTTGAACTTACTTCTTTTTTGATGGTACTGGGGATGGAGTCATGCTAGCACACACTCTGCCCTGAGTCACAGCCTTGGCAGGAAGCACTTTCAGAGTGGAGAAAGCTACTTCATGAAGTATTCTGGTAAAGCTTACAAAGCCTGACCCTCGTGGGGGCTGCACTGCTGCGTATGGGAGGAACCTTCTCCCTAAAGCATGGCCCTCAACAGAAAACCCCTACGTTGGCAAAACTTACACTCCATGTCTCTCAACTAACACCTAAGTCAGGCATGCCTTTAATCCCAGCACCTAGGAGGCAGAAACAAGTGGACCTCTGTAATCCTGAGGCTAGCCTGATCTACAGAGAAAGCTTCAGGACAGCCAGGACTACACAGAGAAACCCTGTCTCAAACAATCCCATCCCCCAAAAAGAAAAATTCAAGAGAAAGTTGAGAGGTCTAGGGTTATATCTCGGTGGTTATTGCTGGTCCAGTATGTATGAGTCCCTGGGTTTGGAGAGAGAGAATGACTCCTGAATGTTGTATAGAACATGCGCCCCATACACACAACCCTGCACACACACAATAACATAAAACATAAACCCCTCCCATGACTGAAGGGAACAAGGAAGCCCGCACGTACACATTCAGGCTGACTGGGTTCCTAAATGCCATTTAGAGTGTCCTGTCTCCTTTTGGAGCCATTCTTTGGGATCTCTCCTCTCACTTGGCTACTCACAAGGTGGTGACCTTATCCAAGCTACCCAGACGCTAAAGGCCTTCATTTCCTCATTGGTAAAAGTCTGATCACCAGAGTCCTTACCTCAGAGGGCTGCTTCTGTAACAGACTGAATATTAAGGGCCTGGCGGGGTGGGGTGGGCGCTGCTCAGTGGAAGCTTAGGGGTTTCCCCTGGAACAGTGCTTACCTTTTGAGACAGGGTTTCTCTGTGTAGCCCTGGCTGTCCTGGAACTCACTCTGTAGACCAGGCTGGCCTCGAACTCAGAAATCCGCTTGCCTCTGCCTCCCAAGTGGTGTACCACCACACATGGCAGTGGTTTCCAAAATTTAACAGCTTATAGATTACCTTGGGTCTTGTTAAACTGCAGATCTTAATCTACAGCCTGGGGCAGGATCTGTCTTTTTATCTCTAGGATCACTCTGAACCTTGGCTACTGTACTACACTGAGTACCAAGATTAGAGCAGAGCCAGGAGGTGGACAGCCAAGGACCACCAAGCAGGAGAGGCCTTCGAGATGTCAGCCCTGCTAGACTGTGACGTCTCATCTTTGAGAACTGGTCTTTTCATGACTACCATTCAGTGGGCTGGCTGAGCTCCCATCAACCCATGGTTTGGATGTTGTTTCTGTTAATTTTGCAAGGGATGAAGGCCCAGCAAGCTAAGAAATTCCGAAGGGTGGGACTATAATAGTGTCTGACTACCTAAGCACCTCTTTTCTTCCAAAGCTAGTTTCTGACTAACTGACTTTGGGGTAGAGAAGGAGCTTTAAGTCACCATCAGAAGATAACAAGTCACTCCTGAGCCAATGAGGCAGCTCAGTGGGTAAACACACTGGCCATGAAGCCCAAGGACTTGGTAAGTTTGGTTCCCAGGAACCACATGGTGGAAGCAGAAAGCCAATCCCCTAGACTGTCCTCTGACCTCCATATGTGTGTGCATGCAGGTGCACACACACACACACACGAAAAATAAACAGAAATACTCTGGTCTTTAGCTAGGTTGTGGTGACACACACCTTTAATCCTAGCACTTGGCAAACAGAGGTAGGTGGGTCTCCCAGATCTAGAGACCACCTCACATGGTCTACATTGTGAGTTCAAGGCCCGAGAGGGCTGCCTAGTAAGATGTGTTTTAAAAAAACAAAACAAAATAAAGACCAAAAAAAAAACCTCTTTTCTCTAAAATGTGGTCAGACACCCAAACACAGCCTGAAACTGAAGGCTTGGTACTTTAGGGAAAGCCTGGCTCTGCACTGCCTTAAGGCTCCTGGGCCATCTCACCTGTAAGCCGCAATCTCGATATCCAGGGCCATCTTGACGTTGAGCAGGTCCTGGTATTCTCGGAGCTGAGCAGCCATCTCCCACTTGGTGTTTCTCAGCTCATTGTCCAGCTGCTGAATAGCGTCCTGTGGGACGACAGATCAGGAGAGTCATCTGTCATCTAGTACCTGGCTCTCAGTTCCAGGTAAGCTGGTGCTACCCTGCTCAGCCACCTGGCTGGGGACAAAGCCCCACCCTGTCAAAATTTCAATGTGCTTATGTACAGTCATGGAAGCAAAAGTCTCAGCCTGAGGAAAGTTCTGGAAAGAAATAACAACAGACACGGGCTCAGTCAGAATGATGGGTGAACTTTTACACGTGTCTTAGAAGATGTTCCCTGAAAGGTTGAGGTGTAGCGGGGCGGTACATTCCACAGGGCTGCCTGGGGCTAGGGCAGTCTTAGCTACTTTGTTTTCTGTTCTTTCCAAAAGTGCCTGCAAGTGTCAACCCTAGGCAAGTGTGTGCTAGCTGATTACCTGGCAAGCCCAAGAACACCCAGAAGCATACTGAACACAGATGAAACGTCTTTTCCCTGCACACTGCTTAAAGCAGTGGTTCTCAACCTGTTCTCACTGGGCTTTAGCAAATCTCTTTCTCCAAAAAATAGTTACATTGTGATTCATAACTAATAAAATTTCAGTTAAGAAATAGTAATGAGGAGAGAACTGAGGTGAATAACGTGCCACCCTGTGTCCAAGAGAAGAAACAGGCTGTTAGAGTTTTGGTTGATGTTTTGCTTTTTGTTGCTTTGCTATTTGTTATGTTATAAATTAATGTTATTATATGGATATTATGGATTTTATAAATTATTGTTATTGCTTTTAATTTTTGTTTATGCTTTTCACTTTTTATAGTAATTTTCATTTAAACCCCATTTTCTTATGTATTTCTGATGAATAAAAAATTATTAGAAACTCAAAAAAAAAAAAGAAATAGTAATGAAAATAATCTTATGGCTGGGTGTCACCCCAGCCTGGGGTCCCGTAAGAAAGAGTCACAGCATCGGGAGGCTGAGAAGCACTGCCTTGAAGTGAAATGTCACGAAGACCCTTCACTTCTTAATGTTTCTCCAGGTGCCAGGCTGCGGCTATCACGTTTATCAGGTTCTAGGAAAGTGACACTTTTCTCCTCAGGCTGTTTTTGGCTGAAGAAATCTTCCAAAGCTGTGCAAAGGCCACACCCACGGACCCAGGTGACTAGAATGCCTACTCTAACCAAGATCATGCTGAGCAGTTATACTTCATAAATTCTTTATTAGGTGCTAAGACGGAGCCCAGGACCTCACGCGCTGACCACTGAGCTGTGTCCCCCAGGTTGTGAGCACTCTTAATCTAGTCACCTGGTAGGAGGCAATGTCTGCCTGATGACGGTCCTCTAGCTCAGAGCGCTGCCTCTCCAGAGACTCCTTGGTGCTTTTCAGCGCCTCCAACTCTGTGGTCCTGGCCTGCAGCTGCCGCCGGTACTCAGTTATCTCCTCTTGGGCTGAGCGCATAGCATCTGTGTTTACTTTGGCTGCCTCTGAGAGTCGGTCCAACCTCACTAAGTAGGGATGGAATCAGGACACAGGGTTAGCAACATATAAACTTAGGTTGCAATCTGAAAAGTGGCATGGGTTGGAGACCTACTGGGTGCCAGGATGTTTGATACACCCTTTCCTATGATGGTCACATAGTTATTGTCCAAAGCCACCCTGCTAGTGAGTGGCAGGATTCAAATGGCTTCAAAAAACAGACTGTGTCTCCCTCGACTCGATCCATAAACTACTCAGGAGATAAGAAGCCCCCATTCATGGTCCCAGTGCCTGGCAGAGCTCCTTAACAAAGGGCTGGCACACTGCACTGAGGGGTTCAGATGGGAAAACTAGCATGAGGCCTAACCCTGAGCTGAGGTGTGCAGACTTGGGAAAGAAGTTAATATCCCTGTGACTTCTCCAGGCATGAACACTGTGGGACTGGAGATCAGTTACAATGTAGCCATGGTAACGTCACTGCAGATTTCTGCAGAGTCCAAGGTCATAGGGGAGCACAAGGCCAGTGAACCAGCCTGTCCCTCCTCTTCTGACTTCCTTGTCTAGCACCACAGCTCCAGAGCCAGTGCAGCCTCTGCCACCAACTGGCACCTGGTTCTCAGACCTTGTCCAGGCCAGTGGAAATCAGACATTGGTCTTAATCTCCCGGAAGTGAACATACTACATCCAAGAGCTGAGTCCTGGTAGAAAGAAAGAGGCCAGCTGGTGGGAACACATCCTGGTGTGCTCGCTCTGCTTGGTGAAGGGCAAACCATAAAGAAGACAAGAGGTCCCCTCTGGGAGGAGCCTTACTGCAGAGATGGGGGAAGGGACTGACACTGCAAAGGCGTGGAACATGAAAAGGGAAATTCCAACCATCCCAATTCCAGCATTGCCAGCTTTCCCTGCTGTTAGCAAAGACTTAAAAACCACTCAAGTGATGACTCTGCAGCTGACACTAAGAAGCCCAGTTACTCTATGGCCCAATCCCAAAAGAAACTAGAACGAGAGGCCAGTGTTGGTCAAGGTCACCCTGCAGCTACTGGGCAGGGTTTCAGGGCAACTGCAGTCTAGCTGACTCAGAACCCCTGTACATTTTGGGGAAGAGGTAGGGGATATTAAACAACACAGAGGCTTCCTCAGCCATTCTCAGTCGTGAGGGCCACATGCTGGTTCCATACTGGCTAGAAAGGGCGTGAAAATAAATGGCTTTCATTTTTACACAGTAGATTACTAAAAGGCGAGACTTTATGCACTGAGCAAGTAGTGGGACGGTGCCTGATAGGTGTCAGCAGAACACTCCTGTTCCACCCACTGCGCAGGGTCAAAGACAGGTGAGCAAAGTTGGCACGGCCAAAGTTGGCACGGCCAGCGGCTGCTAGATACCCGACACCCTGGGTCTAAGAAGGGGCTTGCTCCTTTTTAGATGGGAGCCTGGTCTGAATCCGGGGTCTGTCTAACTGTGTGGAGGACAGGGGTTGGCCCCGGTGTTTATGTACAGACACAAATAATGTGGAGGGTGGCAACTAAAGGAAAATCCAGAGTTGGGGCGCCCCCAGGGAGGGAATGAGTAAAACCGCTATTTTGTGAGCTGGCATGCACTTCTCAGAGGGTCCAGCTACTTCTGAGAGGCGTCCTCCACCGTCCTCGCTGGTGAACCCACAGGCGTCTCACTACCCCGCCAGAAGGGGGCGAGCCCTTCCCACCCCGCACTCCCGCGCACCTCGGAACCACTCCTCGGACTGCAGCGTGCTCTGTACAGTGTGGCCTTCGAGCTGCGCGCGGATCTCCCGCAGCGCCGACGTCACGTCGCACTTGAGGGCGTCGCGAGCCTCGGCCTGAGCCTGCGCCTGCGCGGCGCCGCAGCCCTGGATCTGACCGAGCAGCTCGCCCACCTCCTCCTGGTGGTGGCGCCGCAGGTAGCCGCACTCGTCCTGCAGCGCCTGCGCCTTCTTCTGCAGCTCCACGCGCGCCGCTTCCGCCTCCTGCGCGAAGCGCGCCAGGGCGCGCGCCGCCGCCTCCGCCTCCTCGCGCTGCCGGGCCTCCTCGTCCAGCCGCTGGCGGACGTGCGCGATGTCCTCCAGCAGGTGCTCCTGCTCCAGGCGCAGCTGCCCGCGCGCCGCCCCCAGGCGCAGCACGGCGCCGCGCATCTCGCGCACCTCGCGCTCGTACAGCTCGCCCATGGCGGCGCGGCCGGCTTGCTGCTGCCGCAGCGCCGCCGCCTCGCCCTCCAGGCTGCGGTTGTGCGCCTCGAGCTGCCTCACCTTGTCGATGTAGCCCGCGAAGCGATCGTTCAGAGCCTGCAGCTGCTCCTTCTCGCTGCGCGCCGCCACCGCCGCCACCACGCAGCCCTCCGGGCCGTTGCTTAGGGTGTCGAGCGAGTCGGTGCTCGAGGCGGCGCCGGCGCCGCGAAAGCGGCTGGGCGAGGCGGACACGGAGCTCACGGATGTCCGCGCCCACGAGTGGAAGCCGCTGGAGGAGCCGGCGGCGGAGCGCGTGCCGCCCGCGCCTGCCTTGCGGCTCAGCGCGTAGTGCAGGCTGCCTCCTCCGTGCAGAGGCGCGAACGGGGCGCCCAGCAGCGCATCGGCGCTGCCGAAGCTCATCATGGCTTGGCCGGAGCAGGTGCGGCCGCCGGCGGAGCGGGAGTGCGGGGCCGGGGCGGGGCGGGCAGCACTGCGGCAGCTCCGGGATGCCGGCTCTTTTATATCCGCGGTGGCCCGGTCCGGCCCCTCGGCAGTGGGGGGCTGGGGAGGAGGGCCCCGCCCTCTCCACCTCCTCCCCCGCGGCCCCGGGCCGACCGGCTTCTCCGCAGTGAGAGGGGCGGGGCTGGGGGGGACCCAGGAGTGAAGGGGAATCGACGCATCGTCAGTGAAGCCTCCCGAGGTCAGACCAAGGAGTAAAGGACTTCTGGAGCGGACAAGTGGAGACCTCCAGGTGCATGTCGGAAGACCCTATTGGTCAGAATAAGACCCTCAGAATAAGAGAGGGTACTCGAAATAGGGAGAGGACTGCAGAACGGATGGGTCAAGGCGCCTTTGGGTTGAAGCAGTGGGAGACTGCAGTGATTACTAAGAGGACACCCCCGCTTGAGAAGTAACACAGGGTTCCCTAATAGTTAGAGAGGACCTTGAGATGAGGAGGGTAGACTGAGGCCACCCACGAAGGGATTCTGTATGGGGTTGTATGATGGATGCTACTGAGGATAAATGGGGACCTTCTAGCTGGAGGCGCAGTGTTCCCCAGATACTACAGCCACCCAGAGGGGCCTAAGGAACCCTACAGCTGGCTTCGGGGTGGGGGTTGGGGGGGACGTGGAGTTTGAAAGGACTGCAGAGCTACCCTGAGGGAATATGGAAAACACTGCAGAGGGAGAAAGGGGGCGCTGGGTGAGAGGAACTTGATGCTCTCTAAAAACTCCAGTGGCCAAGACTGGAAAGTGGAGTCTGCATCTTGCCCAGCAAGGAAAACTGTCTGCGAAGAAGCAGGGGGTCCCTGAGTAGACAGCAAAACCCTCAACACCCAAGACAAGTTCTGCAAACAGGGTGAAGGGTGGGGTTAGCTTCTGTGCTTCGCTAGCTGAATGACCTTGTACAAACTGTGTTCTCCAGCTGTTTGGTTTTCCCTTGTGTGCAAGAGACAAGATGCAACTCCAAGCCCCCATGTACCCCCTAGGGGTTCGAACTTGGGAAATCTATGGCTAAATTTGGGGAGAAGAACCCACATATTGCCAGTCGGAATGGTACCCACTTCCCCTCACCCCAGAAGTTTGTCTTTTTCCCTTCCTTGCCCGACTCTTCTGTTTCATCTTGTCATCCCACTCCTATTCCCACAACTAATACTGCCATAAGCATCCTCCTTCATGCTCCGAGGAATTGGTGCCGTGGTTTCTCAGTACCAAGGTCCACCGACCTCCATCATGAGCCCTACTGAGGCTTCAGGGGAAAGGGCGGGGGGTGGCGGAGAGGCTTTGTTATAATGACTCGTTCTTGGTTTGGTTTTCTGGTCAAAAGCGGTGTACGCGCCGCCGCCGGGACCCTGCTATCGCTTCAGCACTGCGGACAGCACCTACTCTGTCGGGAAGGGTTAATCTATGCCTTTCAGAGTAGGGAAGGGTTCGTAGCTTTTCCAAGCAGTCCCTCTGTGCAGTACTGGGGAGGAATGGGTGAGTCATATGACAGGGGCTCGAAGCGACCTATGATTGTATGTAAGTGACCCACCCTGCTTGTCCGATCCAGTGCCTGGCTTTCTGTGAAGTTCTTTCTCCCTGTAAACCCCCTCTTCCCCAGAGCAGAGAGAACCCCACTCCAGTGTCCACTGACAAGCTCTGGGAAGCAGTGTAGACTTCTTCATATCAGAACTTCTCCCAGGCAATACCTCAAGCCTCACTGCACCCCAGTTTACTGTGGTTTTCTTTTTTGGAGGGATCCCCAGGATGAGAACTGACAGATTCCCTAAAAGAGACCCCTGCCTATCTCTTTCCTTGCCTGCTTCTCATCCCCAGCCTGACTGCAGGCTGACCCTCATAGCTACGGAAGTGGTGGCGCTGTCCCTTTAACCACGTTTTACTGGAAGGAGAGTGCACTAGGGAGGAGGGGGAGGGGTTTCTAGATTTTCATGATGGAGCAGAACATGATGAAGCATTTTCCCAACTTAAAGGTCCAGGCATGCTGCTCTTAGCAGGGGGCAGAAAAGGCTCAGAGGCAGGTGTTGCTGAAAGGCTGGGGTGAGTGGCTTGTGTGAGGCACTGCAGAATGTCATGGGGAGGGGGCTTGGTCACAGACCTCTACCCCCTTACACCCACATGGCTTCCCCATTTATCTTCCATTCTGCTTGGAATTTTGCTATTAGATCCTTGTTCCTTTGAGTCTCTTCAGCTGTCTGCAGAATGCGCATGCCCTTCTTGGGGATGAGAAGTCTGATAAGCAGTTGACAGCACACAGGAATGAGAGGAGTGGGGGGTGAAGGTAACATGTGGCTTCTAAGAGGCACCAGGTGTGGGTGTAAGATTGTCATGAATGCTGGAATCCTGGTCAGTCCTTCAGACTCACCTTCAGAAAGCTGCCTCCTTCCCTTCACCCTGAGTCTAGGTCATTATCCCCTCCTGGGGTGCTGTGGTCCCCAGTGCTAATCCCTGCCTGTGTGCTGCTTCCCAGTCTGTCACGTGTCCTAGGAGTTCTGTGGTCCCCAGGTCCCTAGTACGAATCCCTGCCAGTGTGCTTCCGAATCTGTCATTGTGAGTGGATAGATAGATGATTTCTAATCAGTTCTCTAGCAAAATACATGACCCAGAGAGAACTAAGAATGATTCTGTTTGCTGTGCAGTGGTGGAACATGCCTTTAATCCCAGCACTCAGGAGCCAGAGGCAGGCAGGCAGATCTCTGTGAGTTTGAAGCCAGCCTGACTTATAGAGTGAGTTCCAGGACAGCCAAGGCTACATGTGAATCTTTTCTAAGACCTTTCAGTTCAAATAACTTCTGCTTTCCTTTCAGCATTCTTAACATTTAGCAGTGAACAAGACACATATCTCTCCAGCCACCCATCCACCCACCCACCCATCCATCCACCCACCCATCCACCCACCCACCCATCCACCCACCCATCCACCCATCCATCCATCCCTTAATTGCATCCCTGTCTCTTTCCTTGCCCATTGAGCCTCTTCTGCGTGTGCTAGGCACACATTAGATGATGGTGACATTGGATGATGGTGACATTGTATGATGGCGCCACTGACCCCAGTAAGCCCACCCTCCCAGGTGTCTCCTAGGAATAACTCTCAATTCTTCCAAGATCTCAGCCCAGAATGTCCCAGGGTACCTTTAAGATGTTTAATGCTATGTATGATTTGGATCCTGAATATTCCATGTTAGAGATTTAGTACCCAGGAAGTTGCCATAGGAAGATGGTGAAGGTTTTAAGCAATGAAATCCTGTGCAGAGGTATTCAGAAACTATAGGCATGCTCCCAAAGGAGGCTATGAGTTCCAGGTCTGTTCCTTCCTCTCCCTCTCCTCCTCTTCCTCCTCTTCCCCTTTCTTCTCCTCTTCAACTTTCTCCCCCTCCCTTTCTCTCCTCCCTTCCTCTCTATCTTCCTTTCTATCCTCTCTTCTTCTTCCTCCTCCTCTTCCTCCTCTCTCTCTCTCTCTCTCTCTCTCTCTCTCTCTCTCTCTCCTTCTTGCTGTTGATGACTGTCTTAGTCAGGGTTTCTATTGCTGTAATGAAACACCATGACCAAGAAGCCAGCTGGGGAGGAAAGGGTTTATTTGGCTTACACTTCCACATTGTACTCTATCATTGAAGGAAGTCAGGACAGGGACCTGGAGGCAGGAGCTGAAGCAGAGGCCATGGAGGGTGCTGCGTACTGGCTTTCCCTGCTCCATGGCTTGCTCAGCCTGCTTTCTTATAGAACCCAGAACCACTAGCCCAGGGACAGCACCACTGGCCATGAGGTGGGCCATCCCCCGTCAGTCACTACTTAAGGACGTGCCTTATAACCAGACTGGTGGAGGCATTTCCCCAGCTGAGATTCCCTCATTTCAGACAACTTGTGTCACGCTGACATAAAGTTATTCAAGGATGCTTTCTCGTTTTCTTTTTAGACAGATCTTGCCTAGGCTAGCTTTATATTCTGCCCTCCTTTCTTGGCTTCCCAAGTGTTGGCATTATAGGCAGATTTATTGGCTCATTGAGGCAGTGTGTCACTATGTCACCCAGACTGGCCTTGAACTCCTGATCCTCCTGCTGAAGGGCTAGGGTTGCTGGTGTGCACCCTCGTGCCTGAAAATTCATTTCTCTTTTCTTTCTGGCCGTGAATTGAGGGATGTTTTGTTTGTTTGTTTGTCTGGTTTTGTTTTTCGCTCCATCACGCTGCCTCACATACAGTGCCAAGGCAATGGGCCCAACTGATCCTGGACTAGAACCTCCCAAACTACAGGCCTAGATGAACCCCCTTTTCTGTAAGTCCCAGTTACAAAAGCTAACAAATGCAATGGACATTCCTCCAACAAAAAGGAAAAGAGAAGCCAGGTGTGATGACTTACCACTTCTAGGATTTGGGAGGCTGAGGCAGGAGGATTGCTGTAAGTCCAAGATCAGGCTGGCTATATAGTGAGTTTCAGGTCAGCTTAGATTACAGGGGCTGTTGTGACTAAGTAGGCTAACTAGGGTTGTTAGAACATGTCTTTCCATTTTGTGAAGAGCCCTGGGGATCTTCCAGAGCCAAACATACATGCTGAGTATCTCCTGGAGAAAGGCGCAGTGGCCCACAGTGAAGGACTTAGAGTGGTGCCTCACCCTTGGCAGAGGAAGAGGGGGGGAAGGGGGCAGCTTCTGCCAGCATTCAGTGGACCTTGTGGCTGGTGCTCCTCAGGGTTTGCAGGATGAAGGATAAAGCTGCAGTCTTCCCAGCAGGCACTGCTGCCCCCACTCCTTTCATTCAGTATTGCTGGCAAGTCAGAAGAAGGAGGTTGTGGTGGAAGCAGGGCCCTCAGCTCCCAGTGCACAGCATAGAATTTCACAGTATATCGTCCTTGCTAATACAGAAGCATTAACAAGTGCAGGGACCTTTCTTCCTATTTTACAGATATGTAAACCAAGGCCTGAGTGAGAGATTGTCTTATCTGAGTTAACTCAGTGATAGAACCCAGGGTCTTAAATCATCCAGACCTAAGCAGTTCTGCACATACCCATGTCTCCTCCACGGCAGAGCCCAGATGTCTGAAGGCAGGAGAATGAGAAGCCCCTAAAGGGGGCTGGCAGTTTTCTGGAGCTGAGACTGGGGAGAGGGCTGGCTTCTGCCGAGAGTCCTGCGGTCAGCATCTGTACATCCTGGATTATGTTTCGTTTTTAGTGTTGAATTCAGGCCCACATTCGAGCCAAGCATTCTTTCTCCCATTAAAAAAGAGCATCACGTCTCACACCAGCTGCTTTTCTGCTGCTGTGATAAACACCAACAGGGGACCAAGTATTCACATGTCCGGACATATGGGGGAAATCTCATTCAGATCCTTACATATTTGCCTACTTACATACATGTGTGTATGTGAGTGCAGGTGCTGCACACATGCCATAGCATGAGAATGCAGGTCAGAGAACTTGTCACTCTCCTTACATCACATGGGTTTCAGCACTGAAAGCTACCCACCCACCTCTCCTCATATCGGGAGGCCTCCACTGGCCCGAGACTCATATATAGCTGAGACTGACCTTGAACCCATGTATCTACTTCAAATGCTTTTTTCCTCTTTCTCAAAAATCTATTGCGTGTGTGTGTGTGTGTGTGTGTGTGTACACGTGCAAAAAAATGCTACTGCACATGTATAGAGGTCAGAGAATAATGTGGTTCTTTCCTTCAACCATGCATGGTCTGGGGATTGAACTCAGATTGTCAGACTTGGCAGCAAGTGCAAGCACCTTTACCCAATGAGCCATCTCGCCAGCCCAGCTGTTTTTCTTTCTTCTAAATAAGGTGTGCCTTGTCCTCTCTCACACAGTGAAAGGTTTAGATGGGGAAGTACTTGTCCATTGCATACCCTGCTGGTTCCACCAGGCCTCGGACTAACGGTTGCTTGCAGTAGGAGCCCAGCAAGGACTTGGGAAGTGTCAGCAGTGCTCCTCAGGAGCGTCTCAGCCCCAAGCATGTGGGCAGCTTCCAGTCAGCTCTGCAGGGCGCTGGGGGAGGTATCACCCAGCCCCTGCGTGGTCCCCTCTGCGGAGGCTCAGGCCACACCCACTGCCCCCTGTAGACTCACCTTTTTTGGTTTAGCAATTTCATGCCTGTGACGTCTGCTAGTTTGTTTTCTCTGGTGGCCGTCACACCCCACATCCTCTGCCTCTGCCCCATGTCCCATCCTTTCTCTACTCCATCCACCCCTTCCCCTCCCCCATCTCCTCCACCTCCTCTCTGCTCTCCTGCTTCTTCTGGGATGTGCCTCCTTTGTTCTCCCTGGTTTCTGTCCTTCTGTCCTTGTAATCTCTTCTTCCTAAGATGTGTCCTCTTTTTGCAGATCCGATTTGTAGTAAGGAGAGGGCAGCCCCTCCACCCTTATCCACGTTAGGGAGCAAGCTGCAAAGACAGAACCAGGTGCAGTTTTCACCCTCCCTTCATAGCTCCAACCTTCCTCCTCTGGGCTGCCCAGTGCCCTCAGTAACCCTCCATGCAGGGCGCACACTTCTGAAGCCCTGGGACGCTGCTGTGGGGAATCCTGCCTCACAGGCTGGTTGCTGGTGGTGGGCTCACGGGTCTGGCTCACCGCTATTCTGAGCTGTTTTGGTTGAGTGGTTTTTGCACTGTGGGTGCTGAGCTTCGGAGTGAGGCAGTTAGTTTGTCCCCAGGAACCTTTGTCTAGTGACTCAGTGGGGTTGCTCGGCAGGGTCCTCTGCAGCTCTTAGAACTCTCCTTACCTGGAGAGCACACGTGAAACGTGTGGTCTATGGACAGAGAACGCGGTCTTGTTTACATACTTACTTACTTATTTTTTATGCTAAGAGTCAAGCGCAGAGGCCTTTGCTTCCTAGCTGGCTGGTGCTCCACCCCTCAACTACATCCAACTCTTGGTCTTACCTGTTTTGTTCTGTTTTGTTTTTCTGATTTCACAGTGTCTTCTGTGCATGTTTGTCTGTAGTGCATATGTAGTCCCATGTAGGTCCTGGGAACTGAACGTGGGTCCTTTGGAGGGATACTTGTGCTTTTAACCTCTGAGTTCTTCTTGTTTTGTTTTTAAGGATTTATTTATTATATGTAAGTACACTGTAGCTATCTTCAGACACTCCAGAAGAGGGTGTCAGATCTCATTATGGATGGTTGTGAGCCACCATGTGGTTGCTGGGATTCGAACTCAAGACCTTCAGAAGAGCAGTCAGTGCTCTTAACTGCTCAGCCATCTCTCCAGCCCTCTTGTTTTGTTTTAAAGCAGGATATTACTACATGGCTTAGCCTGGCCTTGAACTCTGTATATAGCATAGACTGGATGGACTCAAACTTGTCATCCTTCTGCCTCGGCCTCCCAAGTTCTAGGATTACAGACATATGCTTCCACTTTCACAGAGTCTCTGCTCTTGGGCTGGAGAGATAACTAACTCAGAGGTTAAGAGTACTGGCTGCTCTTCCAGAGGTCCTGAGTTCAACACATGGTGGCTCACAACCATCTATAGTGAGATCTGGTGCCCTCTTCTGGTACACCAGCATACATGTAGGCAGAGAACACTAAATATAGTAAATAAATAAATCTTTAAAAAAAAAAAAAAGGCCCTGTGGAGCCAGCACCTCTCCGGTCCCTGCACTGGCTAGAGGATTTGCTCCGTGGGTCATTCTGACACCTTGGGAGCAAGGGTTGTTGAGAACTGGCTTTGTGTTTTCTGCCTTTAGGTTTCTCTTTCCTCTGGGTTGTCTTGGGAGGCATGGGAGAGGGAGAATTCCCAGGTGGCATAGTTAGGAAGTCAAAATGATGATGGGGTCAGCTTTCTGATACGGCCCGTCCCGGAGACGCCTAAGTCAAAGAAGTGACTGGCGAGCGGGAGATTGATTTTCACCGTGTACCTCTGAGTCACTAAGGAAGCAGCTGAGCAGCCTCAGCCGGTTCCGGCTGCTGACCTGTGTGGTACTGGCAGCAGCTCTGCCGGGTTTGCAGGGTCCTGCAGAGTAGGACTCCGAGGTCAGAGAAAGAATGTTGGCAAGGTTGCAGGGAGAGGAGCTGGGGGCGGGGCGGGGGGGGGGGGGGCAGGTCCACACCACTTCATCTGTGCCAGAGGAGGAGGAAGTCCGCAGTCCAGAATAGCCAATGTCAGAGTTTAGAGAGAGGTGTGGGAACTCGAAATAATTAATTTCAATATTCAATATTCAAATCATTAATTTAATAATAGTTAGATGAAAAGTTTATTCCTGACTAGGCAGAGTGGTAAACACCTTTAATCCCTGCACTTGGGAGGCAGAGAGACCAGCCTGGTTCACACAGTGAGTTTCAGGACAGCCAGAGCTATATAGTGAAAGCCTATCGTATCCTCCTCCTCCTCCTCCTCCTCCTCCTTCTTCCTCGTCTTCCTCTTTCTCTTCCTCTTTTTCAAGATTTATTTTATATGTAGGAGTACACTGTCACTGTCTTCAGACACCAGAAGAGGGCATGGGATCCCATTACAGATGTTTGTGAGCCACCATGTGGTTGCTAGGAATTGAACTCAGGACCTCTGGAGACAGGAGCCCCGAGAGCCTGTCTTCAAAACAAGAAACAAGAAAATTTCATCCCTGGTGGTCAAGTTTGAACTACAGGTCACTGAGGCAAGACTGGACTTTGAAGCCCAGGGATGGCCACTGGTCCTCTCCTCCACACCCAGGCAGGCGCGGGATGTCTGTAGTCTCAGCACTTAGGAGACAGGCAGGAGGAGCAGGAACTTAAGGTCATCCTCAGGTCACAAGTTTGAAGATGGCCTTGGATACATTAGCCTCATTGAAATCAAGAACTAAAGGCTCTGCAGCTCAAGGTGAATGTGAAGCTAGCCCTTCCCGGGACAGCACATTCTGACCAAATCACTCTGTAGCTGGACTGTGTGAGGACAGAGACAGTCTGACAGCACAGAGGCTCTTGCTCAGAGGCAAGAGATGCCAATGTGGAAGACTGTGTGCCAGGGGAGCTACTGGGGCCTTGGCTAGGGACCAGAGTGGGCGCTTGAGCTATGACTGTGAGCTGTCAGCGGCAGAGGAAGGAGGAGGCAGAACAGCCATTGAAGTCTTTGCTGTCTGTGAGGGGCGATTGGTGGAAACCATTACTGATTGGTTTGTGTGTGTGTGTGTGTGTGTGTGTGTGTGTGTGTGTGTGTGTATAGTGTGTGTGGTATGGTGTGGTGTGTGTGGTATATGTGTGTGTGTATGGTATATGTGTGTGTGGTGTGTGTATGTGTGTAAGAGAGAGAGATGTTGGGATCTGGTAAGGACTCTACCCCAGAGCCTACACTTGCAGCTCTAATTTTTTCTTGTTACTGTTTCGAGACAAAGTCTCTTGTGGAGCCCAGGAGGGCCTGAAACTGACTTCCTCCTCTTCCAGCCTCTCTACTGCTAAGATGATAGGCATGAGACGCCGCACTTGGCTTAGTTTAAAAACTAAAATTCGGTCTGAGAACATGGCTTGGGGAGCCTGATGACCTAAATCTGATCCCAAGAAATCCTTACAAAGCTGAATGCAGAGGCTGGGATGTGGTGGCGGGAATCTTTACTCTGAGTTCTTCTGCAACAAAGTGCAAGGGAGGCAGAGACAGGAAAATCAGAAGGCAGTTCTCAAGCCAGCCAGGGTGGAGTTAGCTCCATTGCAGCAGGACTGAGAGAGACCCCCACCTCAATGAGGTCTGAAGCAAGAACAACGGACTCCTGAAGGTTCTCTGACTACGGGTGCCCACCAGGGCCAAACGAGTCATGCATATACACACATATATCCAAAACACATTCTTACGGATCCCACTTCAGGACTGTTTGTTGGTGACAAGTCCCTGGATCCTTTAGATTATCCAGATCAGAATCTCCAAAGTGGTCCCAGGGATGCCCCTTCTGAGCTAATGTCCCTAAAGCAGAAGTTCCTTTGCATCTGGTCCCTGTAAGTGACCACGCTGCTGAGTCTTGGGCACACATTACCTCATGTAGATGGCACAGTGATGCTGAGAGCCCTCTGGGATGGAAAAATGTTAAGTCCCTGGCTGAGCATGGGCGGGGAGTGCAGCTCAGGGGGAGAGGGAGTGCTTGCTGCTGCTGAGCTTGCTGAGGTTCTCAGTCCCAGCCTCAGCACTGCGAGAGCAGCAGCTGCCAAATACAGAACCGGAATCGGAAATTTCACAGCCTGACTCTGGAAGACCATGCTGTCCGCTGCCCGTCTCGAGAGCTGGCCTTTGGCCAGGATGCCGTCCTCATCGTCCATGTTGTCTTCTCCTTGGCACAGTGTGTCTTGCTCTCATCCTGGGATCTAGACAATGGCATATACTGGAGTCCATGTTGCTTGTGTCTTCTGACCCTTCCTAGGTCATGAGCCTGTGAGAGCAGGGGGTGATTCTTATATCGAGAGACCCAAGATTTGGGCACGAGTGGCCATTAGTGACTAGATGCTGGGATATTTCACTTGAAATGCTCCTACAAAATCGGCCTGTGGGCAAGGCTATAGTGCATTTGTTTAGCTAGTGATTGATATAAGCCCGGCCCACAGTGGGTGGTGCCATCCTTGGACTGGTGGTCCTGGGGTCTATGAAAAGGCAGGCTAAACAGCCTAGAGGCACGCAGGGAACAAGCCAGTGAGCAGCCCTCCTCCATGGCCTCTGCATCAGCTGCAGCCTCCAAGTTCTGGCCTGGACTTCACTCAGCAATGCAGCGTGTCCTGAGACCCAGCTGAAATAAACTCCAACTTGTTTATGATCAGGGTGATTGGTCGCAGCAATAGAACCCTGGGAAGCAGTGCTGGGGTTACAGGCTTGTACCATCAGTCTCCACCACTGTCACCACTGTGTGTGTGTGTGTGTGTGTGTGTGTGTGTGTGTGTGTGTGTGATGTAAGACCTCATACACATTAGACACGTATCCAACCACTGAGATACCCAACCACCCTTCCATCTTGAATACTTTCTGGATAATAAGACCACCTGAGATCCAGCAACATCCATCCTCTGAGTGTTTCTCTTTCTTCCCCTCCTCCTTACTTGTTCTCTCTGTCTGCCTCCCCTACCTCCCTCACGCCTGGCGATGACCCTTGGGCTTGTACATGCCAGACAGGCTCTTTCCCCAGGTCTGAGAATGTCTAATGATCATCCATTTCTTGCCTCACTCAGCAGATCCAGGTGACAACAGGCAGATGCTTTCAAACGTCTGCAGTGGCTGTGACACTTGCTTCCTGCACCATCTAGAACCTCCCCCATCCCCGCCCCTGAGGTCAGACTGAGCCAAAGCTGAAAGCCAGCACTGCCACTTCTGCCAGGTGCTGAGGTACCTCTCCTCTCTGGGTCTTAGTGTCCGCCTTTTTCTTTTTTCTTTTTTTTTTTTTTATTATTCGATATAATTTATTTACATTTCAAATGATTTCCCCTTTTCTAGCCCCCCCACGTGGAAACCATTGGTGTTACTGGGATTTGGGGAGAAAACTCTCGGTAAACAAAACTGGTGGCAAGTGGGTGTCTGTGGTGCCTAGCCCCTCCTTCTGGGACCATGATGGTGTCAGGAGGAGGAGAGGTAGAGTCCTAGTGAGGGTGTGGAAGATCCAGATTTAGGGCTCAGGCCATCTTGACCTCTGAGGCTTCAGGTGTTCCTTGCCCAGCCTGGGGTGATATTAAAGAAACTTTTAGCATATCTCAGGCTGGCCCCTGGGGGGAGTGTCCTAGCTGTGTGGGGATAGAGAGATGGCACTGGGGTGGCTATCCTAAGCTTTTAGTAAGCACCATGGGCAAAGTATGCATCTGCCACCATGCCCCTCAGGTGAGAAAAACTGCAGGATCATGAAGGTTCTTGTTCAGGAGAGACAAGGTGCTAAACTGTCCTGTGTGTGTGTGTGTGTGTGTGTGTGTGTGTGTGTGTGCGCGCGCGCACTCTTGATTTAGAAGATGAAATTTCCTGAACTCTGCTTCAGGCACGCGCACACACACACACATTGTATACACATGGCTGTGGAGACCAGTAGTCAATGTTAGGTGTCCTCCTCAGTCTCTCTGCATCATTTTTATTGAGAGGGGGTCTCTCAACTGAGCCTGGAGTTTGCTAACTCAACTAACTGGTCAGTAGACTCCAGGATGAGCCCCCTCCTCCAGGCTGGAATTACAGCTCTACACCACAGGCCAGGCTTCCACATAAGTACGAGGGGTGGAGAAAACTGATTTAGATTTTGAGACAAGGTGTCATGATGTAGTCTGCGTTAGCCTTAAACTCTTGACCCTCCTGCCTTAACCTCTAGGTAGCAATAATTAATCTGCCACGATTCTTTTTGTGTGTTTGTTGCTGGGGCAGGGCCCAGAGCCTTAAGCACAGACCAACCCTCAAATGAACTCTTGATTTAGAAGATGAAATTTCCTGAACTCTGCTTCAGGCAGCGCTCAGCTCTTGGGGTGCAGCCATGAAGACAATCTCTCCTCGTTAGGAACTCTAATAATAAAAGCACAAAAGTACTTTCTAAAAGTTTTTTTTAATTTATTTTTATTTCATGTACATTGGTGTTTTGCCTACACGTCTGTCTGTTTTGTCTGTCTGTATGTATGCATGTATATGTGAGAATGTTGGATCCTCTAAACTGCAGTTACAGACAGTTGTGAGCTGCCGTGTGGGTGCTGGGAATTGAGTCTGGATCCTCTGGAAGAGCAGCCAGTGCTCCGAACCACTGAGCCATCTCTCCAGGCCTGTAAGAGTGGGGGAGGTAAAGCCTAACTTCAGGAGGTGCTGGCGGAGTGTCTGCTCCCCCGGATGTGGAACTCGCCCCAGCAAGCTGACTTAAATAGCGCAGTGTCCCTTCCCTTCCTTGGCCCCTGTTGTGCTGGGCCACTCAGTGTGGTGGCATCAGGTACTTCCCAGGATGCCAGTCTCCCCCTCCACCGAGTGGCCGAGCTGTTCTATGTTGCATGGACAGCATGCACAGCCAAGAAGGGTCAGCAACTAAGGAGAGCTTCAAACGAGGGAGCAGAGCTGAAGGACTGGGAACAGGGCTTGTGACGAAGTCAGGTGCACTACTGGGCCTGGATTTTTTCTGACAGACACCTCAATACAATGGAGGGATTTAGGGCTGGGGCCTTGAGCTGGGGGTGGAGGCAAAGGCCCCCCTCCACTGGGGCTCCCTAACTTTAGGGTCAGAAAGAAGAGGATTTCTGGGCTCAGATGGCCCTGAGTTTAAACCTTTATCATAGTTTGGTCAAGATCCTCAATTGATTTATGTCATGGGTCTAAGCCTCTTCCATCAAGGGAATGGTGCTAGCCGTGCTGAGGGGTAGGGATGCAGCTCGTCCAGCGTGCGAAGACTGTAGGTCCCATCCACAGCACCGTCCAGGGGAAAGAAAGTGCCTTGTTCAAAAGGCACTCGAATAGAATATGACTCTACGTGACATATCCAGAATAAGCAAGTCTAGATGAAATACTGTAGGGTGGTTATCTAGAGCCACAGTGAGGGGACTGAGGTTTCTTTGGAAGGTTGGGAAATTTTAAAAATCCATTGCAGTGGCAGTTATATACTGTTACTAAAGATATGAAAATCCAGGAAACTGACTTCCCACCATTGAATATAGGGATCATGTCTCAGTCAGCCTGTCACAAAAACATTGTAAAGTATGGCCAAGCCAGGCAAAGTGGAGCACGCCTTTAATCTCAGTGTTCAGGTGGCAGAGGCAGGTGGATCTCTGTGAGTTCAAGCCTGTCTGCTCTACAGAGTGGGTCCCAGTGTAGTCAAGGCTCCACAGTGAGGCCTTGTCTCTGAAAAAGCAACATGGAGGCTTTGCAACAAGCCACAGTAGAGCTGTCACATGGTCTAGCTCTGTCACTCCTGGGAACTTACCTGGAGGACTGGTTTTCTTTTCCTTTTTTTTTTTTTTTTTTGCTTTTTCGAGATAGAGTTTCTCTGTGTAGCCCTGGCTGTTCTGGAACTCACTCTGTAGACCAAACTGGCCTTGAACTCAGAAATCTGCCTGCCTCTGCCTCCCAAGTTCTGGGATTAGGGTGTGCCGACCAAGGCCTAGGGTTTATTTTTATTGTTTGTAATAATGTGTGCGTGCCTCTGTGTGTGTGTGTGTGTGTGTGTGTGTGTGTGTGTGTGTGTGTGCGCGCGCGCGCGCGCGTGTGTGTGTTGATATGCGCACATGAGTGCAGATACCCACAGAAGCCATAGAAATCAGATAACCCTGGAGGTGGAGTCAGAGGCCACTGAGCTACCTCGTGTGGGTTCTGGGACATGGACTCCCGTCCTCTGGGACAGCAGCGTGAGCTCTTCGTCCCTGATACACGGCCCCAGTCCTGGGTCCTACACTTTCTGTAAACACGTAAAATCATTTATATATAACACGGAAGCAGAAGCAGCATGGAGAAGGAAGAGGACTGCCACGACTTGGGAGAAGAGAGGGTATGGAGGGTTAGTGTGGTCAGGATGCACGCTGTGAACAGGAAAGTCTTTATACTCCTCACTGGACAGAAACTGCTGAAAATAAACATGACTAGACAATTGGAGGAGAATCTGCCTGTCCGGCAGATCATGAATGTACCTAAATGTTCATTACCCCCCATGTTCCATGGACAGCCCTTCTTCCCCTAGAGAAAGCTGGGGGGGGGGGTGGAGCCTGGCCGCTCTAAGCGCAGGGAAAGGGGAGGCTGGGCAAACAAGGGGTATGCCTCCCTGGACGTTTTTCTCCTGAGGGAACCGGAGTGGCTTCCAGGGGCCTGTTACCTCCAGAGACACTAAAGCTGGATCAGACCACGGGGTTGGTATTCCTCTCTCTGCCCTGAGGGTTTGGCTTCCTTCATCCCTAACAGCTGTTTTCTCAGGGCTAATGTCACTCAAGGCGCTGTACGTGAAGTAGAACAGGAACCCCCCTCCCTGCTGGCGCTAGGAACCCAGGGGCAAGGTGACTTCTCCAGGTGCTGAGATGGAGCTATGCGCACTGTCATTGTCACTGCATGTTACTCAGGCCTGGGTTACCTCTTCTGTGAAATGGGGCTGGCTAGGACCCCAGTCAGGTTGTATTGGGGATACGGTGACCGGCAGTTTCTTTCCTCAGTGCCTGGAGTCTCTGCTCCCTGCTCTGTACCAGAGTATTTTCAACTACTGTCACAAAAGGGGACATCGTCCACAAAGTGGCATTTATGATGCCACCCAGCTACCTTGTCAGTGAGTTGTCATTGTCCTGCCCTGAACTGTCAACGTTTCCCTTTGATCTTTCCCACTTGGCCCTTCCTGACCAAAAGCCTCCTGCTTCTGGTCTCCCTTTCTCCTGCTTTCAGGAGTCAGGGCCAGAGGCCTTCCTTCCTCCTGCCTCTCCTTGCACTGAGCTGCAGGGTGATCACCAGGCAGCACTCGGGGCCAGTCTGGCCTTCAGATCTCACTGAGCTGGAAATATCTGAGCTCAGCTCAGCTCAGCATTGGCTTGCAAGTCCCTCCCCCTGCAGGGCCAGGGCCACCATAGGGAGCTGCTGGGCCCTGGTGCTGGGCCCTGCACTGCACCAGAAGCTGCAATGCCTGATTTATGGCTCTATCTGGGCCCTCTCCAGGAAAACTGCTGGCAAGCAGTCCTTTTGGAGAGTTCTGTGTAGGTCCCTGTTTGCAGATAGGTTCTTTCAGACCACAGCTTGGGTCACTCAGCAGGCCTCCAAAATGTTACGGCAGGTTGTCCCAGCATAACTGGTGGGTTGGGTGTCTTCAAGTGTCTTAGGGGGAAAAACAAAACTCTGTGCCTCAGTTTCTCTATTTGTCCAGGGAAAATGATTTGGAAGCTAGCTATCTACCAGTATCCATACTTCTGATTCTTCTCCACATCTCCCTACCCATGAGTCCATTGACTTAAGCACTTGTGGATCTGATGTGTCTGCTGGGGACCATGACAACCAGGCAAACAGGAGCTGACCAGAAAGAGATGTACAATAGTGGTGGAGGAGAAGCCTACCCAGCTTTGGGATCCTGTGGCTTTGGGCAGGATTCCTGCCTCCCTCAGGTCTCCAACCTCCAAGGCCAGCTTTCTCACCCCAGCCATTAAAACAAGATTCTGGTGCGGGGCACACCATTAGCAAGTGATCATAAATGTGAGTCACCTGTTCCCTCAAGGCCCAGCCCGGCACTCCTGAACCTCATTTCTAGGGCTCCAGGCCCAAGTTCCAGCCAACAGCAGGAAGATGGGACATCGATGGGTGTCTCTGTGGGTGTCTATAGTCGTCAAGGTAGCAGTGACAGAGCACTTGGGTGGAGGTTTCTCCAAATGTTCTAGGTGACCCCAGCTCCTTGGCAGGCAGGACAGCAAGACTGGGTCCTAACACTGGGGATCTGTGGGGAGGGTATAGGACTGCCAAGAGCGTGACAGGCTGTTCCCTGATGGTTGTTGTGCTCCTGTGGGAGGCAGACCTCCAGTCCCTTCCTGTCTCAGTCAGGGTTTCTATTCCTGCACCAACATCATGACCATGAAACAAGTTGGGGAGGAAAGGGTTTCTTCAGCTTACACTTCCACATTGCTGTTCATCACCAAAGGAAGTCAGGACTGGAACTCAAGCAGGTCAGGAAGCAGGAGCTGATGGAGAGGCCATGGAGGGATGTTTCTTACTGGCTTGCTTTCCCTAGCTTGCTCAGCCTGTTCTCTTATAGAACCCAAGAATACCAGCCCAGGGATGGCACCACCAACAAGGGGCCCTCCCCCTTGATCACTAATTGAGAAAATGCCCCACAGCTGGATCATGGAGGCACTTCCCCAACTGAAGCAAGCTCCTTTCTCTGTGATGACTCCAGCCTGTGTCAAGTTGACACAAAACCAGCCAGTACACTTCCTTCCTTCAGTAACTGTCCTTAGATGGCACCACTTGGCTCATTTAACAGTGAGGTTACTTAGCTGGTATAGCCCAAGGTCACTCAGAAGAAACTCGGTTGACCCAGGATCCAAAGCCCACTGCTGCTGTGAACAAGGCTGCTCTTCAGCTTCCTGTTCTCAGTGCTGCCTCCTTCCTACGACTTCTGGAAAGATCTGTCGACTCTCAGACTCACAGCCTTGCTCTTGCTTCTCCCCTTGCTCATTCGCTACCCCGTCTCCACGGGTTCACCCCTTCACTGCTAGTCCAGACTCCACTGTGAGCCCGGTATGAGGGCACCAGTCAGTGATGCCAGTCAGGAGTTCAAGGCCTGCCAGAGCTCCATGAGAACCTGTCTCAAACAAACAAAAAACAGCTGGGTGGCCCACGCCTTTAATCCTACAACTCTGGAGGCAGAGACAGGTGGGTCTCTATGCATCCAAGGCCTGCCTGGTCTGCATGGTGAGTTTCAGGCCGGCCAGAAAGACGTGGTGTGACCCTATCTGTCCCCTCACCCCGCCGCGGGAACCTTTCTTCATTGTCTCTGCAGGGATGAGTGAGACCCCTTCCTGTGTCCCCCATGCCACTCTCATCTTAACACTCATCTCCCTCCTTAAAAAAAATGTGTGGAGACTATGATATAACTGAGTTTTTCTTTGTTATTATATGTGTGTGTGTGTGTATAAGCATGACTGTATCCCCCCACCCCTCTTTGTTTGGTTTGTTTGTTTGTTTGTTTGTTTGTTTGTTTGAGACAGGTTTCTCTGTGTAGCCCTGGCAATCTTGGAACTCTCTCTGTAGACCAGGCTGGTCTCAAACTCAAGGATCTCCCCACCCATCTCTCTATTAAAGGTGTGTGGCACCACTGCCCAAAGACTGTATATTCCTACAAATATAAATACGACCTGCTCATTCTTTTACTTGTATGTGTATTTTCGGGGCTGACCATTTGGTACTGGATAGCCAATCACTGTACTTTCTTGTGGGGAAGACTGTTTCTCCAGCTCAACACCATATCTCTTGTTTGTCAATGTGTCTGACTCTTCCTTCAGACTGTAGCCCTGGATCCTCACCCTCGTACTTAACCCTGACTGTGGGACAAGGAGATCGCTAGGAAAGGTTGTATGTGTCTATACAGATGTGTATACTGCACCATATAGACTGTGGTGCTGGGGCTGGAACATGACAAGCTGGACAGTCACTCTGCCTCGGGTTTTGAGTTTTTAAAATTGTTTATAAATGGCTCAAAAGTCCAGAAGCCTTTCTCCAAGTGAAGACAGGGCAGTCACCCATTCCCTGCCACAGGTATCATCCTTGAAAAGCAGCACAGAATGAGTTTCCAAATCTTTCTAAACAGGTTTTGATACTCCCAGACAAGTCCAACCTGTGTTTCTCAGAGCCCGTGGGATGTCTTCCACCCTAGGCTTCTACTGGGAGCCCACCATGCCCTGACAGCCGTGGGGGACACTAAAGTCATTGGTGCCTGCTCTCCGAGCTCTAGGCTCCCCTGCCTGGCCAGCTCTCTGCCTGTGCCACACTCCTGCTTACTGCCCTGGTCACTGCTGTGCTACAGGGCTTTACCAGGTTGTGGGGGCGTCACCCTTCACCCAGCTCTTTGACACCCCCACACATACAGCAGGCAAATGAGCCCCCAGAGGAGTGTCTATTCTCAGAGGAATAGAGATAGCACTTCCTAAGAGGAGATGAGCTGCTTTAATTACACAGACCCCGGGCTTCTCCAGTGCCTGGTACCCAGGTTACAGAGAGGCAGCAGGGCCTGGAAGCCGGTGCTTAGAACTCAGGTCCTTTCACACAGACTGGAACAGTGCATGCATCAACAAGGTGTGGTTATTGTCCTTATTGCTATGCTTTTACCTGGTGCCCTTGGGTAGGTGGACAACAGGGCTCTCCACCCTCACCCCCACCCCTCCCGGCAGGTGGCACTCAGTGGATCAAAGGGGAGCAGCTGTGTGTGTGTGTGTGTGTGTGTAGGCTGTGGGTGAGTGTGCAGGCTGTGGGGAGGAGGGGAGGGCTAACAGAAAGCCAAGTCTGGGTCCACTTCTTACTTTGTTACTCAGGAACATTGGGGCTGCCTGAGCCTCAGTTCCCACCCTGAGAACCAGGCTTGATCTTTCCTATTCCATTAACCCCATGGGATATGGGATGGGGTGGGGGGGATGCCTGAACAGGTATTTGCCACCTGCCGAGAAGTCACAAGCAAGTGGCACAAGGGACTTGGAAAACTGACTGTCTTGTTTGAGGTACAGCGTGAGCTGTGAGTGTGTGTGTGTGCGCGCATGAGAGAGAGAGAGAGAGAGAGAGAGAGAGAGAGAGAGAGAGAGAGACCTCTGGAGGGACTGAGACAACTGGTAAGATTGCCATATTTATTGCGAGACAGGATGTAGCCGAGGAGGCTTGAACGCTTGGTTCTCCTGCTTTCTGCCTCACATGCCAGCTTTATGCAGCCCTGGGGGCTGGATTACTGGTGCTGTGCATGCTCTGCAGGCCCTACCATGTCCATCCCAGGCCTGAGATGCAAAGTGAGCCAGTGTGGTGGTGGTGGTGTTTGAACACTCAAATATTTTATGCTTGGTTTTCTTTGGTTGGTTCGTTCGTTGTTGGTTGGGTTTTGTTTGTTTTCAAGACAAGGTTTCTCTCTGTAGCCCTGGCTGTCCTAGAACTCATTGTATAGATAAGGCTGGCCTCAAACTCAGAGATTCGCTGCCTCTGCCTCCCAAGCTCTGGGATTAAAGGTGTGTGCCACAACCTCCTAGGTATTTTACATGTTTTTTTTTTTTAAATGTATGGATGTGAGGTGAAGGGATTTGAAGTTTTGTTTTGTAAGAGAAAAATAGTCCTTTAGGGAACTCAGGAGGGGCAAATGGGAATTAAGTAGGGTGGTGTGTGTGTGTGTGGGGGGGGGGGGGATTGTGTGCCCTTGATCCAAGCCCTTTGCAACTATGTTGGACCATGTACCTGGGGAACTGAAACTTGAGAAATCCTGGCCCCTACACACCCAAGCCAGTACCAGCCAGTCAGAGTTTCCCATCGGCTGGCCCTAACCAGAGCTGTTTGGCAAAGGGGCTTGAGAAAAGAGGTTTGCAGAGGTAAGCTCTCAGGAGGCTGAGCATGCAGAGGCCATGACAGTACAAGGTCGGACAGTGTGCCTGAAATCACTTCAAGTGACCAAATGGCTGGAACAGTTGCCAACATTAATCAGAAGCCCCTGAGAGGAATACCAAAGCATTCGGGTGGGGTTCCAGACCTGCCCAGACTTCTCCATGGACTTCAAAGGACAGTTGGACCAGCAGGAAGGAGGCAATACAGTCCTATAACCAGCTACTTAGAAGGCAGATGCAGGAGGATAGCAAGTTCAAGGCCCACCTGGACCATACATAGAAAGAGGAGAGCCAGGCTCACACCAGAGGCCTCTTAGTTCCAGCTCTGGAGTTAGTGGCACTCTAAATCCAGACTGCAGCCAGCACCCAGGACCCTGAGCCTCAAGAAGCAGATTCTTCCTAGACAGAGATACTGGCACTTCCATCACCTGGAGACAGGGCTGCAGGATAGGGGCAAGAGCAGAGGGTACCACACAGTGCCTGGGAGTCAGGTTACCATGGTTACAGAAAGGAGCAAACCAGGGCTGCTCTGTTGCCTGGGCCTGCCCTCTGAGCCCCAAGAGCAGGAGAACTCTGCAGGAGAACTCTCCATCCTTCCACCTCCTCCCCCCCCCCCCCCCCCCCCCCGCCTCCTCCCCGCAGGCAGCACACTGGCAGAACTTCATCCTCTGGAGAGGGATGCAGGAAAAACGCTCCCTTTTTGATGAGACAGCAATGAGGTGATGTCTGGGATTTTATAGTCCCATGGCTGAGCTGGTGCCAGATGCCAGTCCGGCCAAATCTCATGAGCCACATTTGTCCTCTGTGCTCCTGGCCTTGGGGAGACCTTCTAGGGGTCTACTTTGAGATCCAGCCTTTGGGAAAAAGTTGTCTTTAGCAAATAAAACCTATAACCTCCACTGGGGACACAGGCAAAGTCCTTTTTTTTTTTTTTTTTTTTTTTTTGATTTGTTTATTTTGAGACAGGGTTTCTCTGTGTGGTCCTGGATGTCTTGGAACTCACTCTGTAGACCAGGCTGGCCTCGAACTCAGAAATCCTCCTGCCTCTGCCTCCCAAGTGCTGGGGTTACAGGTGTGCGCCACTATGCCCAGCACAGGCAAAGTCCTTAAGTCAATATCCCTCCCTCCATTCCTCTCTTCTGTTGTTTCTCTCTCTTTCAGTTTTTGAAGTAGGGTCTGAGACCAGGCTGGCCTCAAACTCAGAAATCCGTCTGCCTCTGCCTCCCAGGTGCTAGGATTACAGGCATGCGCCACCACACCCGGCTTAATATTTTCTTTAATAAAGACATACTATTTTTATTTCATCTTACAAAAGTAAGTTACTCTTTGAGGTGTAAGAGCTGCCGCTGATCCCTTTTGGAGGATAAGCTGAGTTTTACAAGTTTACTGCTTGCCTTTAGGGACCCAGGGCTGAGTCCAGTGTGGCTGCAGGCTCTCCATTGTTCCTCCGACAGACTCCAAGCTCAGAGCCATCCTGTCATCTGGGTCACTCTGGGTCCCTTGCCGACTCCCAGAGGACGATGCTCTACAAAAGGACCAGTGGCCCAGGGAATTTGAAATTGTCGACAGTCCTCTATACACATTTCATTTCACTTTAAACATTTTTTTTGTTCTATGTTACTTCTTTTATAACAGGATTTCCCAGTGTAGCCTGGAACTTGCTGTGGCTATCGAGCAGGCCTTAAACTCAAAATCCTCCTGCTTCAGTCCCCTGGGTGCCGGGAGCATAGGCATTTGCCACCCAGTTTAGGATTGTATTTTAAATGGAGAAGAATCCCTAAAAGAAACATGGAAAAGAAAAATCCCATGACAGATGCGTGTGTGGGGTGCAGTAGGAGCCCAGGAGGGTCTGCTCTCCAGAGATAAGCCACGGGGCTGGCCAGCATGCGCCTCCTCTAGACTCCCTCTGCATTTGCACATGCATCTTAAAGCTTCGGTCTTAAACAATCACAGTATATTTATTTATCCTGTTCTTTTGTTGTTGTTTTTTTTTTCAATTTGCCTTTTGCAAACAGCAGCAGCTCTTTGGGCATGAAGATGAAAGAACACAGAAATCAAAAACCAATCAAAAAGGAGTAGCTCTTTAAATGCAGAGATTCTTAACATGACAGGTAGGTCTGGTAGGAGTGGAAGTGACAAAATACTGTGTCGTGTGCGTCTGTGAGCAATTTTTAGAGGCAGTGGCGATGACCCTCTTCTGAATTTTAAGAATGATCCAGATGTAAGCTGTTTGTTATTAGGTGGGGGAGAGACCCAGGTGAGGCAAGCGGGGAGCCGACCCCTCCGATGGCCTTGGGATCGGTGCAGAGAGCTACAGCTGCCTGAACCTGGGCATCCTGCCCTGGCCTCATCCAGGACTGGGTCCTGCAGAGCCCGAAGGAGGGCGAGGGAACCAGCCTGCCCAAGCTGCCAGGACAGGCCTCTGCAGTCCCCGACTGAGAGATTTACAGCTGCCAGGCACGCAGAGGTTGCAGAGGAAAGGCCTGGTGCAGCACTGGACACTCTGCAGTGACTGTAGGAGGCCTGACTTCTCCGGGCTCCTGGCTGCTCTCCCAGAGCTAGCCTAAGGTAAGTGCGAGAGGGGAACCTGAGCACTGGTCCTGCCCCTCTCCTTTTATTTTGGTGGGTGTTGGGCCATGTGTCCGCTGGGCAGGAGCTCAGCTCCCAGCCCGTCTGAGAATGATTACCCTGTACAGCCAAGCAGGCCTTGTGCAGCTCGGCTACGTGGGTCTTTCCCAGCTGCAGCTGGATGGTCTTGTGTCACCCACGAGCGGCCGCCCTTACTGAGTGAGTCTCCTGGAATAATCAAGTGCACATACACCCACTCCTGTCCATGCTTCATCCTTGAACTTGCCCCAGCCAAGCTGCCCCAAACCCAGTGCGGAGGCTCTGTTAGTCTCCCTGCTTATGTGGCTCAGAGAGGCCAAGATGCTAGCACGGCAGCTGGGGGCATCACTGAGGCAGCGGGGCCATCAGATGTGGAGCAGAGCCTGACATGCCAGTTCTGAGGTCTCAGCAGGCTGTCCCCAAACTCATATGAAGATAATGATGACCTTGGAGTGATCCTCCTGCCTCCACGTCTAAGTGGCCGATTAACAGGCATATACTATCATACCTGTTTTTAGGCAGTGCTGAATATGGAACCTAGGGCCTTGCGCTAAGCACTCTATCAAATGAGCTACATCCACAGCCCCTATAATTCTTTTTGTTGCTATTTTTGGGGTATGACAGTGTGTGTGTGTGTGTGTGCACAAGTGTGAGTGCATACTTGTGCACCTACATACAGATACACTCTCCAAAATGCACGAGACACCTGCTCCCCCAAAGAAGAATAACAGCCCCACCCCTTGGCATGTCAGTCCTCCTCAGGGACCTGCAGACAACAGTCTTGGAGAACAGCATCCTCTTGGTACCCCAGCAGGTAGGGGCCACGGGAGCAGCTCCTTTAGGGGATATGCTAGGTTGCTTTTATCCTGTTGGCTGTGATAAACACTGACCAAAAACAATTTGGAGAAAGAGTTGATTTCATCTTCCAACCTGCAGGCCACGCTACACTGTAGCAGAGAGTGTGAGGAAGCAGTGTTTACTGGCTTGCCTTTCCTGGCCTGCTCAGCTTGCTGCCTTACACAGCCAGGATCACCTGCATAGGAATGGAACCGCCCACGCTCGACTCCCATAACAATATATGGAGAAAATGCTCCTACAGACTTGTCTATAGGCCAGTATGATATAGGTTCCCTCTTCTCAGGTGACTCTAGTTTGTGACAAAAACTAACAAGTTTAGGGGGTTTCATGGTGAGGAACTGGGCAGGAGGCCAGGGCCGGGGGACACCAAAGCAGCCCCTTCCAATGGCGACTGAAAGGCTCCTGGGGTGGGATTTCCTTGTCTTTGGATTTGGAGAGTGGACACTGAGTTTTGAGCATGTCGGTGGTTTCTCATTTAGGCACTGGTATGGTTAAATCTATTCCCCAGTACCTCTGTGTGGGAGCCCTGGTCCCCAGCCTGGTGCTTTGAGGACAGGTGGACCCCTTAAGAGGAAGGGCCGAAGCCAGGTGGTGGTGGTGGTGGTGGTGGTGGTGGTGGTGGTGGTGGTGGTGGTAGTGCACACCTTTAATCCCAGCACTCTGGAAGCAGAGGCAGATAGATCCCTCTGAGTTTGAGGCCAGCCTGGGCTACAGAGTGAATTCCAGGACAGCCAGAACTACACAGAGAAACCCTGTCTACAAACAAACAAACAAACAAACAAAAAAAGATGGCCAATGGGACATCTTTGGGTCCCTAAGGATTGTGGAACCCTGGTCTCTTCTGCTTTCTCTTTCATGTGCTGATTGTAAGGTGAGCGGTTTTATTGTCCCTCACATTATGCTGTGATATACTGTCAACGTAAGCCCAAAGCTGTGATTTTGCACTATGAGCTAAAAGAACTTTTTCTCTTTATACAATGCTTCTTGTAGTAGTGCAGAACTGACTGACCTGTCATTCCAACAAAGATTTTGTTTTTGCCTAGCCTAAGTGTCATTACTCTGCCACCCTGGTGAGACCTCGGGGACACCCCTCGCCTGTTGTTCTGACCTCTGGAGCATTTGAAACATGTCCTCCAAAAGCCAGCCTGTGTGCCGGTTCCTTTAGCCAGTCTCCTGGTCCACAGGCTGTGTGCCCTGGACCGAAGTGGGCTGGAGAAACCTTGGTACCTGTGCTGGACCAAGAGGATGAACCTGGCCAGCCAGAGGAGTAGTGAGAGGACGGGAAACAAGGAGGGGCACAGGTGACCAGGGGCCAGATCTGCCTCAGCCCAGGCATCCATTCACACAGCCTGCCAGACAACTATCCCCATCCTACAGAAGACGGGGAAGAGGTTCCAGAAGAGGTAAAACGTCTGAGTGCTGGGATGGTGTGTGCGCACCTGTGATCCCAGTTACACTGGAAGCTGAGGCAGCGGGATCCTTGAAGTTTGAGATCAGCCTGGGCAACATAGTTGAGACTTTTTTAAAAAAGATTTATTTATTATTATATGTGTAAGTACACTGTAGCTGTCTTCAGATACCAGAAGATAGCCTCAGATCTCTATGGATGGCCGTGAACCACCATGTGGTTGTTGGGATTTGAACTCAGGACCTCTGGAAGAGCAGTCAGTGCTCTTAACCATTGAGCCATCTCTCCAGTCCCACAGTTGAGACTTTATCTCAAAAATTATAAAATTGTACATTTTAAGTGAGAAGCTGTGGTGGCTTGGGGCAGGGAGTGGCACTTTTAGGAAGTGTGGCCTTGATGGAGGAAATGTGTGTCACTGTGGGAGTGAGCTTTGAGAGACCTTCCTCCTAGCTGCCTAGAAGCAAGTCTTCTGTTTGCATTTGAAGCAAGATGTAGAACTCTCAACTCCTCCTGCACCATGCCTGCCTGGATGCTGCCATGCCCCCGCCTAGATGGCAATGGACTGAACCTCTGCACCTGTAATCCAGCCCCAATTAAATGTTGTCCTTTATAAGAGTTGCCCTGGTCATGGTGTCTGTTCACAGTAGCAAGACCCTAACTAAGAAAGAAGGGAATGAAACGCCCAGTGTCACACCGCTGGAGGCAGCATGGCCACTCATGTCCTCCTTCCCCTTCGTTGAGATACAACCCACTCAACATAGTACATCCACCATGTTCACGTACACACAATGACTTTACCACAGCCACGAGATATAAAGCCATCACCTAATACCAGAGCACTTTATCCCCTCCAGAAGAAGCCCCTACCCACTGACCATCCTTCCCTGCAATGGTTTGGGTAAACAATATCCCCTGAAAGTCCATATATGAAGGTTTGGTCTCAAGAGTGGTGGTACTGGACAGCGATGTGGACTTTAGTCAGTTAAAGTTAGGTCACTTGGGGTGTAAGACTGGGATTGTGAGACTCCACATGTCTGTCTGTCTGTCTGTCTCCACCTCCCTCTGTCTCTGCTTGCTAACTTATGACATTACAACTTGGTGCAGTGCTCATTGCTCCTCACTGTCCCCTCACCAGAGCCTGTCTAGGTTACTTTCCTGTCACCGTGATAAAAGTACCAATAATAACCAAGGCGACTTAGAAAAGAAAGTGTTTAATTTGGCTTAGAATTTCAGAGGGTGAGAGCCCATGGCAGCGGAGCAAAGGCACAGCTTAGAGCTCTCACATCTTAATCCACAACCAGGAGACAAAGAGCCTGGGAAGCTCACAGTCTTTCAAAATCTCAAACCCATTCCCAGGGCCACACCTCCCGCAGCAAGGCCACACCTCCCGCAGCAAGGCCACACCTCCCCCAGCAAGGCCACACCTCCTAAGCCTTCCCAGCTTTCAGTCCCTGATCTTTTTTATATTTTGTTTTTGTTTTTGTTTTTTTTGTTTGTTTGTTTTTTGGATTTGGTTTTTTGGAGACAGGGTTTCTCTGTGTAGCCCTGGCTGTCTGGCTGTCCTGGAACTCACTCTGTAGACCAGGCTGGCCTCAAACTCAGAAATCCACTTGCCTCTGCCTCCCAGAGTGCTGGGATTACAGGCGTACGCCGCTATCGCCTGGCCTTGATTTTGTTTTTCAAGACAGGGTTTCTTTGCATAGGCCTGCCTGTTCTGGAACTTGCTCTGAAGACCAGGCTGGCCTCAAAATCAGAGATACATCAGTCTCTGCCTCCTGAGTGCTGGGATTAAAGGTGTGCACTACCACCTCCTAGTATCCACCCCCGATCTGGAATTTGAACCTCCAACTAAACAACCTGTTCTCTTTATCAGTTGACAGCCCCAGATCTTCTGCCATAGTTATACTAACCTGGCTAATACTCCAGTTCTCTCCAGTCTATAATCCCAGGCAACTGCTTCATAATGGATTTGTCTATTGTGACCATTTCAATAAATGAGATATATACAATACTTGCCTCTTAGGTCTGGATTCTTTCACTTAGCAAGTTTTCAAAGTTCTTTCACGGTGTAGTGTGAACTGGTATTTCTTTTTTTTTAAGATTTATTTATTTATTATGTGTAAGTACACTGTAGCTGTCTTCAGACACTCCAGAAGAGGCTGTCAAATCTTGTTACAGATGGTTGTGAGCCACCATGTGGTTGTTGGGATTTGAACTCAGGACCTTCGGAAAAGCAGTTGGTGTTCTTAACCACTGAGCCATCTCTCCAGCCCCCCACCCATTTTTTAAAGATTTATTTATTTATTTTTATTTATTTATTTAATGTACATGAGTACACTGTTGTTCTCCTCAGACACACTAGAAGAGGGCATTGGATCCCATTACAGATGGTTGTGAGCCACCATGTGGTTGCTGGGATTTGAACTCAGGACCTCTGGAAGAACAGTCAGTGCTCTTAACTGCTGAGCCATCGCTCCAGCCTATGAACTGGTATTTCACTGCTTTGTATAAATGCAAGCATCTATCCAGTGTACAGATGCAGACATTTTTTCCATTTACTCCAAACTGAGGTAATTTATTCTCCGAGCCCATTCAGTGCCTTTTTAGGTAGCCTCAGCGCTAGCCGCATGACCTTAGGACCTTAGAAGCTGTGTCATTGCTGGTGTCCCTCTGTATCATCTTGACTATGACAATGTTATGCAGGTTAATGGCTGCACGGTTGAAGATCTGAAGTGCTCTCAAACCAGCAAAAGGCTCAAAGGGCAGGATGAAGGCAGGAGCCATCGCTGAGAAATTAGTGCCTGCAGTCAGGAAGGAGGAAGGACAGGAAGGGGGGAAGGAAGGGGAAGAGGAGGAGGAGGAGAAAAGGATTATGCCCATGGCAATGACAAGACAACCATGGCATGTTGGCCAAATGATGTGTTCATGCAAGGCCCCTGCGTGAAGTAGGGGTGCCAGGACCCTGTCTTGCACTTTAGGGGTTGTAGGGAAAGCTTAGACTCGGGGTGAGGTTTGCTGAGGGGTGGGCCCACAGAACCACGCCTTCAAGTCAATAGTCAGAATCACCTTAAGAGTAATAGCAGACTGGGGTTGCCGCTCACTCGGCAGAGTTCTTGCCTAATTAACTGGCATGAGGCCCCTGGACTCAATCTCTACCACCACATAATATGTGAGACTTAGTGACCCATGCCTGTAGGATCAGGTGTCCAAGGTCAGCCTCAGTTTTAGACTGCCAACACACACACACACACACACACTGGCTGGCTCACCTCATGTCAGCCTCGGTTTTAGACTGCCAACACACACACACACAAACACACACACACACAGGCTGGCTCACCTCTTTTGTAGCTATGCACCTTACCTCCACTAGGGGTAAGGCGCTATGCACCTTACCTCCACTAGGGGTCAGGCTTGCATAAGAGTCACTTCCCTGTTCACACTCAGTTTTCAGTTCAGTCCTCAGTTTTCACAGGCATGGCCTGAGGCCCAGAGCACTGAAGAGACTTATCCAAGTCACACGGCTACTAATCGAAACCTTGGTCTGCTCTGCACCTCAGGGCAAGGCTTACACAGAGATGCCTTTTCAGAGAGCCCTCATCCTTCCTGGGCCTTGACTTTATTGTCTGTGAGGGTGTAGTCCCAGGAGGCCTGTGGGACCCAGGGCCTTGCACAGAAGCCACATACATTAACCAACTGTGAACAGGATGCTGGGGGCAGGGCCCAGTGACAGCACCTGCTAAGCCTGTGTGAGCAGGATGATGGTGGCGGGGCTTGGGGACAGTGCATGCTGAGCCTGTGTGAGGCCCTGCAGTCCATCCCCAGCACTGAGGAGAAGAGAACAAAATGGCAAAAGTCTGGGACGTTCTGTCTTGTTTCAGACCAGGCCGGGGTGCGCAGGCGTACTTTTCTGGCCAATGTATTGGATTCTATTATCCTTCAGCCTTCCAGCCCTTGTTCCGCCACAGTTCCTTCTAGCCCCCAACACGAGGCAGGAGAAGGTTAGAAGGGCAAGAGGTATAGGCCTCTTTAGGCTGCTTCCTGCTGATTACGGGTGTTGACTTCCTTGGAGCAAGTCCAATCTTCTTCATCAGAATATCCCCAACCAAAACAGGAAACAGAAGCAGCAGCAGCCACCCCAGGTCCTCTGGAGTCCCCAGAATTCTAAACATAAGCTTTCTGCAGCTGGCAAAAAGCATACCCTCCCAGAGCAGGTGACAATCCTAGTTAGCAGGTGAGGGCAATCTGAAGCAATCCCACACCTGGGATTAAAACAAAAACATATTTAAAGACCATGACTGGGTTGGTTTTTTTGTTTGTTTGTTTATTTGTTTTTTTTTTAAGAAACCAAAATTCTTATTATAGAGGTATTCTGTCCTGGGTCCTGTGACCATCCTATTCTCTGGACAAAGACCAACAGCATGGGTGACAACTAACAGGAGACATGAGACAGATTTTCACAGTGCTGGTGTAGTGTGGGTTCGAGAAAGCAAAACAGTCCAGCAGCTGGGTGGTGGTAGCGCACACCTGTAATCCCAGCACTCTGGGAAGCAGAGGCAGGTGGATTTCTGAATTCAAGGCCAGCCTGGTCTACAGAGTGAGTTCCAGGACAGCCAGAGCTACACAGAGAAACCCTGTCTCAAAAAAAGCAAATCCCCAAAACCAAAACAAACAAAAACAAAAAAACAAAACAATCCAGCCTGGTGTGGATGGGGCCCTTCTTGGAGAAGTGGGCGGTGTCCTGTGGAGACACAGAGTTCTGTATTCAGTACTGACTCACATACAGCAGTGCTGAGTAACTCCAGCACAATGGAGGCAGGAGCAGGTGGATTTCTGAGTTTGAAGTTCGTCTGGTCTGATTACCCAAAGAAACCCTCACTGCACTGTGGGGGGAAATACAATCCTTTCTCTGTGACTCCAGGAAGATCGAGTGTGGAAGCCTCTGACGTTGACACGTAGCAAAGGGAAGAGGAAGAAGAAAGCAGCCACAGCTAATTCCAGAAGATTCCAGAACTAACCAGGCTACTGGGCGGCTGCCGGCAGGCAATAGCTCAAACCGCATAGAGCACTTGGGGCAAACATCAGTTCTCGAAGCCCTGAGTGTAGTGTAGTTCCAAGGGGGCTGAGAGTAGTGGGCCCCAGCAGGCCTTACAGAGGCAACTGGGAGAATCTGAAAGAACAAACAGGAAGAGACGGGCTGCGAAGAGGCCAGGATGGGTGGCACAGGCTACTGGCCAGGACAAGGGAGAATGCCCACGGGTTGGACAGGCAGCTTTATGGCCAATCGGCAGGCCTCTGTGCGGCTCCAGGGGGAGACCTGCGCTTGTCGTGAAATCCTGGTCCCAGACTAGGTGTCCTGCTTCCTCAAGGCCTTCTCCACAGGGAAGAGGGTGCAGGCCGTGCACTGAAGTGAAACAGCGTGGTCTAAACCCAAGCCACAAAGGTGTATTTCAATTTCATGTTCTGCAATGATTGACCTCTGTGTGCTCAGAAAGGGTAAGTGTCTTGCTCAAGCCCACACAGCCTAAAACAGCACAAATCCAAGATGTCCAGACCCTTATAACCGTGAGCTAGACCCTTCCCGGGAGCACTGGCTCCTCCCGGCACAGGTCCTGGGCTTTGTGTGTCTTTACTTTTTTTTTTTTTTAACAGAGCTGAGGACCGAACCCAGGGCCTTGCACTTGCTAGGCAAGCGCTCTACCACTGAGCTAAATCCCCAATTCCCCTTTGTGTGTCTTTATGCAGTCAGGACAGCAACTCTGCTTATCCCAATATTGTGTGAACAAAGAGAGGGAGGCATTTGCGTAGTCTAGGCTCCAGGGCAGCGGTTCTCAGCCTGTGTGTGGAGACCCCACAGAGGTCGCATATATTCACAGTACGATCTATAGCAGTCGCGAAAATACAGTTATGAAGTAACAACAAAATAATTTTATGGTTGGGGGGGTGTCACCACAACATGAGGAACTATTAAAGGGTCACAGCTTTAGGAAGGCTGAGAACCACTGCTCTAGAGCACCGTGAGTTTTAGACTAAGGATCCCAATGTCACGGCCATATACATCATTACTAGAAGGTAGACACCAAATGAATGATTTAACCCGGTCGTTGCACGGGGAAGGAAACTGAGGCCAGACAGGGCATATGGATCATGGCTGATCATCAGGAAAGAAACTTCTAAAATCCTCCTGGGTATGATGCCTGTCATCTCCAGCCTCCTGCCCTGGCTGGTGATTCATTCCCAGGCGTGTAGCCGGGACGCCCAGTTTCACAAGGTGGACCTCAGGTAGTCACGGCATCCAGAGTTCAGCTGCAAAGGAAAGTCTGCCCTGCCCTACCAGCTGTTGCAGACCCCTGGGGCAGTTCAGCTCCCACCCCACTCTTCCAGGGATTCAGCCTTCTCGGTGTTGTCTAATGTTTTGTATTAAGCCTCCTTGCAGGTGTCTTTTGTTTTGCACCCTTAGGGACAGAACACATGACTTTATCGCCCCCTACTGGCAAGACCGCGCAGAGCACGATCCGGTTTAGCTCAGCAGGCCCCGCCTGTGCTTCAGGTCAGCTGAAGGCCCCTGCTCAAGCAGGTTTCTCAGAGTCACACCTGCTCTAGGGGAGCTATGGCCTCAGATCGGTGGGGTGATGGCCTAGCACACGCTTGCAAAATCCGGCCACATTTTGTGACACCCATTCCAGGTGTTCCACTTATCAAAGCTCCTATAATGGGGAAACATCGGACATTTTAGTGAGAGAAAATGGGGTCTCCCTGTTTAGGTCATGTTGGCCTCAAGGTCTTCTCTCCTGACTCAGCCTCTCCTTTAGCTGGATCTACATGTGTATACACCACACGTACACTACACCAAACTAGGATCCTTATCTAAGAGCATATAGGCTCTTTATGCTTATATTAAAGAGAAGGTCTTTAGTCCGGCCTGGCCTGTGCACTCTATGTAGCCAAGGATAGCCTTGAAATCCTCATCCTCCTGTCACCACTTCCTAAATGCTGGGACATTAGGTGCTTGTGTGCTGCCACACTGGTGGGGCTCAGAATCAGGAGGCAGAATCCTGAGGTCACAGAATAAAAGCTTGTCCCAGATGCTTGGACTCATGATTGTGGGAGCTGCATAAGAACTTTCTGGAAGGCTGTCACCCTTCACTCTTCTGTAGGAACTTTAAGTACACAGAAAGAAAGGAAGGGGAATTCAAAGTGGGAACTAGCAAGAACATGCTGGAACCCACCACAGAAAGCCCAGGAGCAGAGGTGAGTGGGCGGAGCCCCAAGCCAGCCCCTGCAGACCAGGGACAGATGCTGCCAGACGCCCTCTCACGGCCTGGGTGTTAGGAAGCCAGGGCCATCCACGGGTGAGCAGAGCAGCTGTGAGGGCTCTGCAGCTTCCCAACAACGACAAGAGCTAGAAGGTCAGAGGTGGCAGGAGAGTGCCACCACCAAATCCTGCAGTGCTCCTTCTATGTCCCACCCTCGTCCCATATGAGGAAGGTCAGTCCGGCCAAAATGGTATGTTGAAAATCTACCGCGATAGCCACGTGTTGTGGTCACACCTCTAACTTTAGCACCTGGGCGGCAACAACAGACTAATCTCCTAATCTCAGCGAGTTCACATGCAGTTTGGCCTAGGTAGCAAGTTCCGGGCAAACCAGGGCTATATGGTGAGACCCTGTCTCAAAAAACAAAAACAAAAACCAAGCAGACTCAAGGAGGCTGCAGGTTGGCTCAGTTTGCAGAGTGGGTAATCTAAGAACTGGAATTTGATTCCCCAGGATCCACATAAAACAAAAAGTACAAAAACAAAACCAAATCCAATGACAAAAAACTGGGCATGGTGACAAGCACGTGTAACCCAAGCACCATAGAGAAGGCAGAATTCAAGTGCAGCCTAATTGGTTAGCTTCACGTAGCCTGCCTGCCACATGGAACTCCAGGCTTGAACTCAGGTGTCGGGCCAGGCAGCACGCCTTTACCCACTGAACCATCCTGCCAGCCCTACTGGCTTTTCTTTTCTTTTTTTGGATTTGGTTTTTTCAAAACAAGGTTTTTCTGTATAGCCCTGGCTGTCCTGGAATTCACTCTGTAGACCAGGCTGGCCTCAAACTCAGAAATCCACCTGCCTGTGCCTCCCAGAGTGCTAGGATTACAGGCGTGTGCCACCACTGCCCGGCTAGAGAGCACTTTTGAGAGTCCATCCATTCTTGCCTTCCACCTTGCTGAGACAGGGTTGTAACTTTATTTTTTTCAAATCCTATTTGTTTACAAGCTTTATTTTATGTATATGAACACACTGTAGCTGTCTTCAGACACACAGAAGAGAGCATCAGATCCCATTATAGGTTGTTGTGAGCCACCATGTGGTTGCTGGGAATTGAACTCAGAACCTCTGGAAGAGTAGTCAGTGCTCTTAACCACTGAGCCATCTCTCCGGCCCCCAAATCGTATTTTTAATGATGGTTCTTAACCGCTTTAACCTTCCTTGTAGCCCATCACCCACCAAAGGTACTTGTTTTAACAGAACATCCTCCCTCCTGTGTCTGCTTCAGTGTTTTCCCCAGGAAAACACAATCCAACCGACTTTCTAAAGACTCATTGCGTTTCCCCGTCACATGGTCTCTCTTATTGCTGACACTGAGCACTGTACTGGCCTCCAAGCTTTGGGCCATTTCTCCTGCCCTTGTTGCCCACTGTGCCAGAGGATCACAGATTTGCACCAACTCATCTGCTTTTCTGTGGGCTCTGGTCTCACACACACACACACACACACACACACAATTCTGGTGAGCCCAAGGAGCCCAGGCTCCTATTTTATAGGAGACTTCTAAAAGCAGAGATTTTTGTCCAGTCGATAGCAGAAATGGAAGAATTAGAGCCTGAGATTTGATGTTGAGGAAGCTCTCTCTCCATTGCTAAGATGGAGAGCCACAGGGCAGGACTTGAGCACAGCCACAGATTAGCGTCCGTCCGGCTGACAACTGCAGACAGAGTGGTGACACCAGGCTTTTGACCATGAGGAAATGAATCCTACCACAACTGGTGGGCCTGGAAAGGAGGCGGGGACAACAGCAGCAGAGAGAGGCAGCCAACGCCTTGTTTTCAGCCCAAGCCACATTTTCAGTGAAGAACCCAGACAAGCAATGCTGGAAATCTGCTTCTGGAACTGTGAACTAATAAAGGGATGCTTGAAACTGCGAAATAGCTGGTAATTTGCTAGCCAGCAATAGAAAACAAAGACAGATTTGCTGTAAGGCCGCTAACATTTTAAACCCTGCCCCCCCACCCTGTCCCATTGGGCTTTTCCTGAGGGTTGAAAGGCAGCAATGAGCACCTATCATGAAAACAAACTGGGCTGTGTCCTGTTCCTTCCCCAGTGATAGACAGGGAGGGCCCAGTCCAAACCATTGCATATTCTGGACACTGGAAATGTCCATGGTAAGGCTAGGGCTACAGCCATGCAAATGCTATAACTGGAAGCCAGCAATTTTGGACTTTAAGCAGTTGGAGGGAGTGGGGTTTACCCGCAGTTTCTGTTGTAGTAGACGATAGGGTGTGCTGACTTGACATTTTACAAGTTTGCCTCTCACCACTGAGAAGTTCCAGAACACCTCATAGCAATGAGTGTACCCAGCACTTAGTGCGGGATTTCTACCCTTCTCAATAAAAGATGTTTGGAAAAATGGTCGATAGTGAGCAGGGGTGGTACAAGACCAGCCAGGGCCAGCTTGAGCTGCCTGAAAGTAAGGAAGTTATCAAAAAAAAAAAAAAAAAAAAAAGAACAAACAAACAAATAAATAAAACCTACCGGACTCGGCAGCCACACCTGTAATCTCTGCACCTGGGAGACTCCAGTTCAAGACTATCCTGGACTACAGAGACTTAGTCTCAAAGATAAATAATGCTGCTCCTGGAGAGTTGGCTCAGCAGGTAAGAGCACTGGCTGCTCTTCCAGAGGACCTGGGTTCAATTCCCAGCACACACATGGCAACTCACAACTGTCTGTAACTCCAGTTCCAGGAGACCTGACACCCTCACACAGACATACATACATGCAAAACAGTCATGCCCATAAAATAATAAAAAGTTATTTTAAAAAAAAATACTGTGCTGGGGGGTTGTAGGGTAGTGGTGCACACCTTTATTCCATCATTCAGGAGGCAGGGGTCCTTTGTTCGGTGAGTTCCAAGCCCGGGTTACATAGAGAGACCCTGAATCAATAAATAAATAGAAGATAAATAACGTTAAGAGTTTATTGGAGGAGTCAACCTCAAAGAACTCTTTACAGTTGAGACATACTTAATGATAGGACACATATATACATGTGTGTGTGTGTGTGTGTGTGTGTGTATGAATATTATTCAGCTGTAAAAAGAAGGCTTGTGCTGGTTAGACGACTCAGCAGGCTTGCTGTCAGGCCTGAGACTCTGGATTTTATCCCTTGGGATGCACATAACAAAGGAGAGGACTGACTCCTGCAGGTTGACCTCTGTTCTCTAATCTGTGCAAACACACTCACACACACACACACACTCACTCACACACACACTCACACACATACACTCACACACAAACACACACATATATAAATTAAAAAGGTTTGAGCCCGATGTGGTGGCACATACCTTTAGTCAGAGCACCTGAGAGGTGGAGGGAGGTGGATTTCTCTAGTGAGTTCCAGGATAACCAGCGCTACATAACAGAGAGACCCTATCTTTCAAAAACACCAAGTAAATAAATGGAAGTTAGCTTAGTGGAAGAGTGTTTATTTACCTGGGCTCTACAAGGCCTCCTTCCATCACAGCCCTGGAAAACACGTGGGATCCCGGCATGGGTTGCATCATGTATGAACCTTGAAGATATTATTTATGATTAAAAACTTACCTAAATATAAAGGGACAGGTATTATTAGATGCTTTAGTAGAGTTACTATTGCTGTAATGACATCGTATCCAAAAGCAACTGAGGGAAGAGAGGGTTTATTTGACTTACGTGTCCTGTCCTGAATCATTGAGGGAAGCCAAGGCAGGAATTCACATGGGGTGAGGCAGGGAGGAGCCTGCTTTCTTATAGTGAGCGCCCCACCACCTGGGGACTGCACTAGTGACTGCACTGCAGCCTAGGGACTGCTGCTCACAATCACTGATTACGAACCTGCCCTCCAGGCTTGCCTGCAGCTCCATCTTACGGAGGCTGCTTCTCAACTGAGGTTCCCTCCTCTCAGAGGGCTCCAGCTTGTGTCAAGTTGACGTACACCTTGCTAGCACTTGTACCAACTTTGGCTAACTTTGTCTGAGGTGACCTGAATGGTCAAACGCACGGAGAGGGAAAACTAGAATAGTGACTGTCAGACACTGGGGAGGGAAGGCAGTGGGAGCCGATGGGCCTGGGCACATTGTTTCAGTCTGAGGTGAGGAACTCTGTCTCTGTTGGGGGAGGGTGAGGGGGGCGTGGGGGGATATGGGTCAGAGCTGCACAGTAGTGTGCAGGTGCTCAAAGGTGGAGCATAGACCAGTGGTGCAGCGTGGGAGCTTGCTGCCCTATTCTTTGTGCATACTTGAGGCTTTGGTTTTTCTGGAAATTGAATCCAAGGCCTTACATATGATAGACAGGTTCTTTGTACTTTCTGAGAAACAAGGTCTTCCTAAATAGCCCAGGCTGGACTTAAATTTGATATGCAGTACAAGCTGGCCTAGTCTGCCTTCTGAATGCTGGCAATATTCCTGTGTACCACTCGCACACGGTGCCTTTAGAAACTGCACTCTCAGTGCTGGCTAGCTGTGCCTTAAGAACTTTTCCTACGTAGAAAATATCTAGATTTTCTTGATATCTGTATAAAATAAGGTATTAGTTTCCAGATGGGACACTGAGGCTCAAAGAGACTGAATTACAGGCTCACGAACACATTCAGCAAGTGGCTCAGCAGAACAATGCCAAACAGTAGATTCCATTCAGCAGGAGTATCAAGAAATCAGGCATTGAACATAAATGCTGAGACTTTATCTCTATGAGAGATCTCTCAAGGAGACTTAGTAGTCCCATTTTCTGGGTTGAGGACAGATCTCCCATACCAAGGGATTTGGAGCCTGGGTGGGCATCTCTCTCTCTCTCTCTCTCTCTCTCATATACCGGAGATTGAAGCTAGGCCTCTGAGCATGCTAGACTAACACTGTACCCCTGAGCTCTCTATTTCCAGATTGTTTCTGTTGCTACTTTGTTTCCAAACCAGTTCCCCGGTAAAAGAAAGCTCAACTCAATCAGTAACAATACAAGCTACAAGCCTAGATTGGGCGACCTCCCACTACACTACTCTATTCCATCTATATTATCCCATATAATTTGCGGTTTTTCCAGGCCACATGCTTCTCTCCCTCAGATCCTCTCCGTTCCTCCCTGGTAGCTCCTCCCCGGTAGCTCCTCCCCTCCGGTTTATTCCCGTCGCTCCTCCCCTCAACTCTCAGCTCCTCCCACTTCCTCCTGCCCAATCATTAGCTTAAGCCTTTATTTGAAAAGTTAAGGTGGGGAGAAGGTTCATCAGGCAACTCCTCATCTGCAGCCCCTCTGAGGAGTGGAATTAGCATCAAAATACAAGCCCAGGGCGATCCACAGCAGTTGCAGTCGTGGGGTAGAAACTGGTCCAGCCTGGGGACCGGAGCAAGCACAGGGCTCTGAGAGGCAGCCTGTGGCAGAAGAGCCTGAAGAGCTGGACAGAATTTGCTTCTGTAAACACCACCAATGGTGTGGTGGAAGGAGGGAGCCCTGGAGGCCTCGAGGCCCCTCTACTCTGCCAGCTGCACCCCACAAGATGAGGGGGAGGAGGATATGAAGCTGCCCACCTCCTGCGGGGGGGGGGGGGGGGTCTGCTGTTGGCAGTGAGGTCCTGAACACAGTCACTTTAGGGCAGCTCTTAGGGATTTAACGGATTAAAGCAACAAGGAGCAGTAAGCAGAGACTGGGATGGCAGATTCATAACCATATAGAAAGAAAAGTCTAGAAACTTGAACTAGAAGAACATGTGCAAGGCCTGTGCTGAGAATAAGGTTAAAGAAAAGGAGGGCAGCTAACAGCACTTGTGCGCCCTCTAGTGGACACAGAAGCGAAGAACACTATCTAGTTTGTCCAAATTAAGTCTATCTTGCTTTGTACCAGGAATCTGGTACCAGGACCAAAATCCCCGAAGGTCCAAATTGAAATATGATATTTGCATAGTGCCGACTTGTATCCTTCTGTATACATTAAGGTGTTGCTCAATGATTTATGTAACACAGAGTAGATACTATATAAAGAGCCGATATACTGAGGGCTGGGGACGCAGGTTCAGTGCAAGACTTTGTCTCATCCCAACTATTTAGTGTTCGCTCACTTTCAGAGACCCTGCTACACAGCAGGGATTTACAAATCTGGAAACCTCAGCTGTCTAGCCAGTTCTCTTCTGCAGGTCTTCTCTTGCAAGTCTTCTTGCCTCTGGAATGTGCGTCTTTGAGTTCCCTTTCCAGCCATGCTGTCTTAGCCTAGGAAGAAACCACATTCTCATTCAGAAGATGTAGAGAAAAAAAAAAAGGCCACCTGTCCCTGGGGGCCAGTCCTTAGGAGGCAGGTCTGTGTGTGACCTCTGTTTCCTTGGTGATTTTTATTTTGAGACAAAGTCTCTTCATGTAGCACAGGCTGGACTGTAGCTGATGATCCTCCTGCCTGTCTCCCAAGAGGTTACAGGTGTGCCCACCACACCCCATCCCTGGGGTCTTTCAAGTTTCACCTCTTCTATTACTTTGTCACTTAAACGTGAACTCTCTCCAGCAGGGTGATTTTCTGGCTTTTAAATTCATTGTTGACTAATTCTTCTCTCTTCATTTCACGTTCCCAATTAAATGCTGTTTTCTCTATGATTGACAACTGCCGACGTTTCTCATTACAAATGTTTCCTCCAGACAGTTGGACGGGCAACATGATATGTTCATATATAGTTACTCTAGATGTGCAGAAGAAATACCTCAATAGGACACAGCAGGAGGGCAGCTATCTGCAAGCCACAGAAAGGTTCCAGAAGAAACAACTGGGTCTTGACTTTAGATATCTAGCCAGTAGAACTATGAGAAAATACATTTCTGTAACAAAAAGGGTTTTTCCCCATTTTTAGTTAAAAAAAGAGAGGATTTAAAATGGAATAAAGTCTTAAACTGAGACAAAGATTATTAGATTTTAGGGGCAGTATAAAGAGATAGAACGGCTGGGCAGTAGTGGCACACTCCTGTAATCCCAGGATTTGGGAGGCAGAGGCAGGCAGATTTTTGAGTTTGAGGCCAGCCTGGTCTACAGAGTGAGTTCCAGGACAGCCAGGGCTACATAAAGAAACCCTGTCTTGAGAAAACAAAAACAAAAAAAAAAAAACAAAAAAAAAAAAACAAAAAAAAAAAAAACAAAATCAAAAACAAAAAAAAAAAAAAATGAAAAAAAAGGGAGAGAGAGAGAGAGAAAGAAGGCAGAATGAGACCAGGATCTGACCTTAGCACTCGAGACCATGTTTACTAGCACACAACAGAGAGGGCAGCCTCTCTTGAGGGAATAGAGGGTCTCGCAGGGGGAAAAGCTGGCTGAGACCCTCTATAAGGAGCAGGGTGGGGGCAGGCTTGGGCTGAGGAAGTTCATGCAGTTGTGGGGGCTATGTGCAGGTTTGTGGTCTCTCTTTCCTGGAATTGTCTGTTTCGAGTAAGGCAGATCATCTTGGGAGATGGGCTGTCGCTCCAGCATTCTTCTCTGGGCTGAGCAAGGTCGGCTGTAATCTCATACAGATCCTGTTTTTAAAACCAAAGCATTCTATGAAAAATGTTTTATCAATGACAATTTCCGGGTGTTACTATTATCCTATGTGTATACATATCTAAATGTCACCACTGAAGGAAGCTGGTCGAAGGGTACAATGTATTCTTTTTGTTGTTGCTTTGTTAGTTTTTGAGACAAGGTCTCACTATTGTAACTTTGGGAATTTTCTATGCAGACCAGGCTGACTTTGAACACACAGAAATCTACCGGACTCTACTTCCCAATTATAGGCATGCACCAGCAAGTCTAACCTTTTTTTGTTTGTTTTGTTTTTTTGAGACAGGTTTCTGCCTGTGTAGCCCTGGCTATCCTGGAACTCACTTTGTAGACCAGGCTGGCCTCCAACTCAGAAATCTGCCTGCCTCTGCCTCCGGAGTGCTGGGATTAAAGGCATGCGCCACCACTGCCTGGCAAGAAGATTTTAGATCCTCTAGGACTGGAGTCACAGATGGCTCCATGTGGGTGCTGGGAATCAAACCCATGTTCTCTGGAAGAGTAGCTAATGTTCTTAACTGCTGAGCCATCTCTTCAGCCCAGCATATGGGATTCTGTTTTGTCCATTTTAAACAATTTGCTGTAACTCTACAATTATTACAAATCTTTAAAGAATGTAAAAACAGCTGGGTGTGGTTGTTGCCACCTTTAACCCCAACACTGTGTGTGTGTGTGTGTTGAGGGAGAGAGAGAGAGAGAGAGAGAGAGAGAGAGAGGAGGGAGGCAGGCAGATTTTTGCTTGGTTTTCAGTTTTCCAGGTCAGCCACGGTGACAGCGATTCAGTTGAGTGCTTACATAGGATACACAAAGCTCTGAGTTAGATCCCAGCACTACATAAACCAGGCATGGAAGCGCATTATTACTGCGATCTCAACACTGGGACCTGCTTGGGTTACATAGCAAGACCTTGTCTCAACAATAAACACACAAATAATAAAATAAAAAGTTAGACATATCACATCTAGTAGGATAAAGTGTTAAAAAAAATGATTGTCTCAGGAACCTACATGGGTTATTTATTTATTTATTTTGGTCTTTTGTTTCTTACTAATATATTTCTTTTTATATTTATTTTTTAAAGATTTATTTATTTATATGTATGAATACACTGTAGCTGTCTTCAGACACACCAGAAGAAGGCATAGGATCCCATTACGGACAGTTGTAAGCTACCATGTGGTTGCTAAGAATTGAACTCAGGACCTCTGGCAGAGCATCAGTGCCCTTAACTGCTGAGCCATCTCTCCAGCCATTAATATATTTCTTTTTCTCTGCAATGTAGATATGATTGGTTTAATAAAAATGCTAAAATAAAGATTTTATAATGTTTTAAAGGAGATGAACACAAGTTATCTATTGGCAGTGGTGGCACATGCCTTAATCCCACCACTTGGGAGGCAGAGGCAGGCAGATTTCTGAGTTGGAGGCCAGCCTGGTCTACAGAGTGAGTTCCAGGACAGCCAGGGCTATACAGAGAAACCATATCTTGAGGAAAAAAGAGAGAAAGAAAGAAAGAAAGAAAGAAAGAAAGAAAGAAAGAAAGAAAGAAAGAAAGAAAGAAAGAAAGAAAGAAAAGGGGGAAATGAATAGGACCAAAGTCAGGAATGCATGGCTATATGAGTTGAGGTTCTGACCTCAGCTCACGGTGAAGTACCCCTTGGATGAAAAGTCTTGGATGTTGCTTATATTTTCCTCCTAGAACAATGAATTTTCCAAGGACAGCAGAAAAAGTCTAGCTTTAGCCTAGCAGACAGGCATAATCCAGCCGCTGATCAGATTTACAGCTCCGATTTTGACTTTCCCCTTTACTAAGCCAGCGATGTTGGCCTCAGTCTCCCCATCTGTAACTGGGAAAGAGATGGACTTTAAAGTCTTCCAAGAACCTTTCGATTCCTGGCGAGGGATTCCGAGCTAGGACTCCCCAGACCGCCTCAGGCGCTTGGCTCGCCCAGATCCTCAATTCTCACGAAGGCCGGCCCCGCTAGGGCCCCGCCCTTCCCACACAGGCCCCGCCCAACAGGTACCCAGCCCCTCCCTCCGGGTTGCACCCTTGACCCCGCCCCCGGGGTGTGCGTCCACCGGAAGTTCCGCGCACGGGCCTCTCACTTCCGCTCGGCAGGTGACAGCCCGTGGAGCTTGGAGCGGCCGGCTGCTGCGACGCACCGGGGGAGAGGGAGGCGGAGGCTGCGGACATTTTGCTGCTGAAGCGAGCCGAGCCGCGGAACCCGGAGCCGTTTGGATTTGTGGGTGAGGAAAAAGGCAGCCCGGCAAGATAGAAAAAGAAACCTGAAGGGGTCCGAGGTGAGGGGTCTGCGAGGTCAGAGGTCACGGAGAGGACGCCACGCTGGAGGGGCGTGAGCCGCGGGTGGGCGAAGGTGAAAGGGCTGCGTGCTCATTCATTCCCGACGGCTTGGCGGCCCGGCGTCAGCCGTCATCTCAGGTCCGCAGTCCTGCTTGGAGAGGACGGCGGGAGAGACTCCTGGACTTAGGCCTCTGCTGCGCTCTGCACCCCCTTCCCACTCCTTGGCCAACCTGAGGCCTCCTCGTTCAGGGCCTTATCTCTTGGCCACCGCCCCCAAAATGGGGCAAAAATCTAGAAATGGCCTTCTGCCGCCCGCCCCTCGTCCTTTGGGTCCTCAGGGACACTTGTACTAGTTGTAACACAACAAGATTGTCTTGCCATTGGTTATCCAGCCCTTACTGACTTCGAACCTCTGTGCTTACTAAGCACTTTGTGTCCCGAGCTCCCAGCAGCCCCAGTCAGGTAGCTACTGTTGCTTCACTTTCTTTACTCATGAGACACAGGCACGGGAGGTTAAAGCACACAGGGAAGGTCATTCGAGTAGAAGAGGCAAAACCAGGCTTCCTATGCAGGTCTCCAGAGACCATCAAAGCGCGGGGACAAAGGTACCTGGTTTGGGGTGTAGGAGTGATTTGATATATTGTTGCCATTGCCTTATTTGGATTGGTGTCAGGATGCTGCCTTCTTGTCTCTGGTCTGGTCTGACGTTCATGAGCGTTTGATTGACTTCCATTAGGAGGAGGCTGGCTGTTCAGTTGCAGGTTGTTGCTGTCAGTGTTTGGACTTTCAGGTCAAGAGTCTGAAGATTTTCCTGGCTGTAAGACACCCAAGGGCTGTTCTTGAAACTGATGTGCAGACATTCCCTTCATTGTGTTTGCTTGAGTCCTTTTGCAGTAAGGAGGGGAACAACAGGATCCCTTAGGGGATCTTTCCGTCCTAGAGGAACAGGTCCAAAGGACCAGGCTTTGGCCTGTCATGGTGCCTGGGACGAGTAGTCTGCCTGGGAGATGGGAAGGCGACTTTAGAAGCTGGAGGGTGAGGCTCTTTTCCTTTGGAGACCTTTGGTTGTTGGTTCCTTATATCTTAGTTTCTCTGACAGCAACACAAGAGAGACTTACTATCTTCCTACTTCCTCTTGAGTGCAATCAACTATAATGAGCCTGTGAAAGTTTCCTTGTGCTTTTGAAAAAGTAGTAAGTAAAAATGTTACATTAATTACTTTTTTTTTTTTAAGCCAGTTTCACTCTGGCCCTGTCTGGCCAGGATCTCATGTGTCTTGAATTCATAGCAGACCTCTTGCCTCAGTCTCCCAAGTTCTAGGATTGATTACAGAGCTGAACCACCACACCCAGCTCTTCTGTCTGTCTCTGTCTGTCTGTCTGTCTGTCTGTCATGAGCTCTGTGATGTTTTCTAGTTCTATTGAATTCACAGGAACTTAAGAGTGTCACCTTATCCCTGTCCTTCCAAGGGATAATTGAAGATAAAGCAGCTTGTAGGAACATAGACAGAGCCCTGGCACTCTGTCCTGAATGGGGCCCTCCAGTCCCTTTGCCTCTTAGGCAAACTGTCAAGAGGGCTTTGCTAGTCCCAGAGAACCAGACCTTTGGTGTTTCTGTAGAGATCGTTGGATGAGCGTGGGTTGACGGGAAGCCTCACACTGGGTAGCTTGGAGGACTCAGAGGTCCAGTGAGCGCTCTGACTCCCTGCCAGCCAACTCCTGGCTCTAGCCCCAGGCCAGCAGCCTCCTAGTTGTATGACCTGGATAACTCTCTTCAACTGGGTTTCTATCCTAATAAAATATGCAGATAAAGTGGTAGAGCACTTCCCCAGTGTTTGCAAGGCTGGTTTCTATTCCCAGCACCAAGAAAAATAAGGGTTTTGGGGAGACGTGGTGGTCCACACCTGTAACCCCAGCCAGCACTCATGAAGCTGAGCAGGAGGAGACCCATGTGATGTGCATGGTAAGCACCAGTCATGGCTACACAAGAAGACCTCGTCTCTGAATAGTCATGAGAAAACCCTTCAAAGCCACCGCTGCAGGCAGGCCCTGGGGGAGGATGCCTTGCAGAACAGGTCACTACTGACCCTAAGGCATGCTGCCTGCTGGGGTCTGCCCTGCGAGGTAGACCTCACAGGGGCGGAGCCCTCTCCCGCTGTCCTCACTTCTCTTCCTAAAAGTAGCTGAGAACAGTTTGTTGTGGGTCCAGCTGGGGCTGAGCTTAGACTTTCATCTTCTGCTGTGACTGCTTACTTCCCCCCAAACCCTCACGCTGGCACCAAGGCCTGTGATGCCGACAGGAAGCAGGCTGGTTTGCTTAGGGTTTTTAGTTTGATGTGTTTCAGATGGTTGAGGGGTGCTTGTCCCTTGAAGGCACTTCTGTTTCTCAACAGGTCTTTTTTCCTAAGATATGCTGCTGAGATTCTCACAACCAGAAGAGATTTTTTTACCCTGATGTTTATCAATTTACATAGAGAGGGGAGAAATACTCTAGGGAGAAAATTGGGGAAATTAAAAAATATATATATTACTTTGCCAGGTTTGGTGGCGCATGATTTTAATTTGTTTTAATCCCACCACTTGGGAGGCAGAGCCAAGCAGATCTGTGAGCTCGCTACCAGCTTAGTCTATAAAGAGAGTTACAGGACAGTCAGGGCCGTCCAGGGAAACCCTGCCTCGGGGAGGGGGGGGACAAAAAAACACAAAAGGAAAAGTCCTCCTGGAACTCTGTCAGTGGTTCCTCCTTTCCCTCAGCTGGAGCTAACTTCTCACGCAGCATCCAGTCCCTTCCAGGCTCTGCTTCTACCTGACTCTCCATCTCAGCTTCCCACTCCACTCTGACCTTCCCGTCAGACTCAGACGCTGCCACCTCTGCAAGCAGTGCCCGTGCCTGCCTGCCTGCCTTCGCTCTGCGCTCTTGTGTCCGCGCACAGCCCACACCCGCGGGCTGCTCGTGCGGGCTCCTTCTGGTGCTGGGCTGCCTGCTCCTGGTGCTCGCATTGCTCCATCCCCATGGTGCAGAGGCTGGAGCTGGTGTCCTGTGGCAGTGATCACAGTGAATGTAATCGCCTGCTTCCTTGCCTGCCGTCTTAGTAAAGATCTCTTAGTCCTTTGCAAGCACTTGCCTGAACTGTGTGTGTCCAGCATCTAGTGAGGTACGTGGTGATGTCTGATAAGTGTCCGGGGAAAGATGAAATGAATGAATGTTCCGTGGCATCCTCATACCATCCCGGTGGAACGGGAAAGCATGACTGTTAGAGGGACTTACGTGCTTCAAGCATCCATGGCTGCTCCCCGTCAGCAGCATGCCTGAGCAGAGTTCTGGGAAGCAGGGAAATGGTAAACCTTCAGTAGAGTTGGCTGATGTTTGGATTGCACACGTGTTGACCAGTTTTAACTTTGGAAACCTCTAATTCTGGGATGGATCCTGTTAGCTAGTGGGGCTAGAGGCTTGGCTGTGGTTCCGGATTTGAAGCTTCCTTGTGTCTTCAACCTTAGGCTGGATCTCTAATAGGATGGTGTCTAAAGACGGGAGGACCCTTCTATTTAAGGGTTAGGATAGCTGGTTGACTACAGAAGTTCCAGAGTCCATTAGCTAGGATACCATAGTCACTGGTCCCCCCAGGTTCCATCTGGTCCTTTTAGTGCACCCTAAGATGACAAAATTCATAGAGAATGATAAAATTGGGGGAATTATACTTCAAAATCTCTTGTTTTACATTCTGTATGTGTGTGCCACTGGGTACCTGTGCATGACAAATGACAACTCCCAGGACCTGGCTCTCTTGCCGTGGGAGCAGGGATCACACCCAGATTGTCAGGCTTAGCAACAAATGCCTCTGCCCACGGGGCTCTGTCACCAGCTCTGTTTTGTTTTATTTTTTAGTACTGGGGGATAAACACCAGGAAAATAGACCACCCCTTACCTATATTCCCAATCCTCAAAAGCTTTTTTAAAAAAAGTTGTGTGGGCCGGGCAGTGGTGGCGCACGCCTGTAATCCCAGCACTCTGGGAGGCAGAGGCAGACGGATTTCTGAGTTCGAGGCCAGCCTGGTCTACCAAGTGAGTTCCAGGACACCCAGGGCTATACAGAGAAACCCTGTCTCGAAAAAACCAAATTCAAAAAAACAAAAAAAAACAAACAAAAAAAAGTTGTGTGTATGGCTACCTGCATATATGTATGTGCAGCATGTGTGAGTTTGGTCTCAGCTCTTGGAGACCAGAGTAGACCAACAGGACCCCTGGGACTAGAGTTACAAACAGTTGTGAGCTGCTATGTAGATATTGGGAACTGAACCCGGGTCCTCTGCAAGAGCAGCAAATGCCTTTAATCCATGGAACCGTCTCTCCAAGACCCCTTTAAAACCTTTAATTACATTTATTTTGTGTGGGTTCAGTGACACTGTTGCCATGGCCAGTGAGAATCAGAACACAACTTTTGGAAGAGTGTTCTCTTCTGCCACCATCAGGGTCCCACTCAGGCTCAAACCAGGCTATCAGATAAATAGTTACCCACTGAGCCTCTCCCTGACCCTTTCCTCAAAGCTTTACAGCCAGTGCTTTGGTGTTTGTTTTAAGTATTTCCCCAGCTATGCTATACACAGGAGTAGACTTGGGCAGCTTATACTTTTAACCACACCCTGGTGGCTTTTTAGTGTTTGAGGTAGAAAGACAGTTTTTGTGTCACTAGCTGCTGGTTCTGCTTCCATTTTCATTCTTTATGTAGAACAGTTGGAGTGCTTGGTGTTATGATTCTGACAACAGAGACTTCCTAAATTTACCATTCATCCATCCATTCATCCATTCATTCAGTGTTTATTGAGACCCACTAGAGTCTGGCACTGGTAGTTAAACATGCCAGAGCTAGTTTCTGCCATAGTGTTGCTTTCTCTTGGGGAGAGACAGAGCAGAAAGAGAAAACAGATGCCATAATGCAGAACTAATAAGGTGTGAGGAAAACAGAAGACAGAGCAGCCAGAACCTGCTCAAATGGACACCTAGCATCTTCAGAGGCTCGTGCATACCTGTGTCAGGATTCCACTACGTCAGGGTAAAGCCCACACTTTCAGTGGGGCAAGCTGCTCTTCTGACACTCAGTGCTCAGTCCCATTCAGAGTGTCCTCAATGCCCATCCATGCACTCTCCTCAGACGCACCAGGCGCGCGCGCTCCCACTTGTGCTCTGCTGGTGGCATGGTACCTGGGACCTCATACTTGCGAGCTTCTGCTCTGTTTGTTGCTGAGCCCCATACCTTGCCCCCACCCGTTCCTTTGGTCTGGCTCCTGTTCTCCAAACACTCTTCCCCTCAAGGCGGCCTTCGGTGGCCACTAGCTAAATTCTCTCTCTCTCTCTCTCTCTCTCTCTCTCTCACTCTCTCACTCTCCCTCCCTCCATCCACCCCCTCCAGCTCTGTCTTTTGTTGTTTTGTTTTTGTTTTAATCTTAATCTTGCTTGTCTGCAAAGATTTTTCTTTCCTTCAGTGCACAAAAATGGCTTCCAGGTCATGGTAGGTGCTTGGCAAATGTGTGCACATGTACTGGAGAGCAGCATTATAAATACCTTCTTAAGTAGTAGATGCAGGGAATGTGTCTTTAAAGTGATGTCATCTAATCTGAGATTTGAAGGATAAATTGGAGCAGCCATACCCAGGGCAGGAGAGGATAATCCTGGTAGGATCAGCAGGTACAGCGACACTGAGGACCTGATGGTCTGAGATTCTGGAGGACTGGGTGGCGCTTTCTTTGCAGCCCGTGGCACAGTGCCCCACCTCTTAGGATATGTTCACTCTGAGCCTGCAGGAGCAGGTTATAGCCTGCCTCACTGAAGAAAGGGGCCTGAACATGTCTCTCCTCCAGTTTATTATTGTCTTAGTTACTTTTCTATTACAATTGTGAAGAAACAGCATGACCAAGGCGATTTATGAAAGAAAGCATTTAATCTGGGGATACATGTTCCAAAGGCCATCATGGTGGGGAGCATGGCAGAGGCAGGCGTGGACCTTGAGCAGTAGCTGAGCTCACACCTGATCCTCAAGCAGGAGGTAGACAGAGAGCTAACTGGAAATGATGTGGGCTTTTGAAACCTCAAAGCCTGCCCCTAGTGACACACCTCCTCTAACAGGGCCATACCTCCTAATAGTTCCCAAATAGCTCTACCAACTGAGGACCAAGCCTTCAAACATCTAAGCCTCTACACTCAAACTACCATAAGTATGTTTTTTTTTTTTCTTTTTCTTTATCCGAGGCAGGGTTTCTCTGTGTGTCCCCAGCTGTCCTGGAACTTACTCTGTATTCCAGGCTGGCCTTGAACTCAGACATCCACCTGCCTCTGTCTCCCAAGTGCTGGGATTAAAGTCGTGTACCACCACTGCCTGGCAAATATGTATTTTTAAGTAATGTTTTGCGTTCCTGAAGATGAATGGAACCTCTGGCTTGTGCGTGCTAGTCAAATGCTTTGCCACTGAGCTCTCCTTAGTCCGTTTCCCCCGTCGGAGACGATGCCGCCTGGTCCTCTCCTCTGTACCATTTCTTCTCTCTGATCATTTTGTTTAACCTTCCACATACTGGTTGTGAAATGAGCTTGGTGGTCTGGCATTTCCCATTTCACAATAGTCAACACTAGTTTAAGACTGGGTTACAAAACATGAAATCTCCCTAAGAGTTGAGCATTAGTTATCAGTGTGTGCTGAGCTCCTGTTTGCTTGATGTATGAGGTAGGAATACATTAGTGAGCTAATCTAAGTCCTAGCTCTCATGAAATCTGCATTGTGGAAGAAGAAATAGACACTATAAGTACTGTTTATAATACGTGATACTTCAAAAGAAAAAAATAGGAAAGAGGGTTAGACAGTGTTGGGGATTGAAGAAGTATACTGCTTTAGATTAAGCAGTCAGCTGGCATAATAGTACAAACCTGTTACGCAGCACATGGAGGCTGAGACAGAAAGATCATGAATCCCAGGCTATCCTGGGCCACTAGTGAGTCCCAGGCCAGCATGAACTAAATAATAAGACCTTGTCTAAAAATAGATGCATGTGGTGATGTACACCTTTGATCCCACAACTCCCAAGTATTTGGGAGGCAGAACTCTGTAAGTTCAAGGCCACCCTAGTCTACTAGCAAGTTCTAGGCCAGCCAAAGCTACATTTTACAACCCTGACTAAAAAAACATTAATAATAAAAAAACTAATGTAGGGCTGGCAGGATAGTTCAATGGATAAAGGCACTTGCCACCATGCCTGACAGTCTGGATTTGATCCTGCTGGCACTTCACATGGTAGAAGGTGAGAACCAATTTCTAAATTCCTAATTTTTTTGTTTTTGTTTTTGTTTTTTTTGTTTTTGTTTTTGTTTGGATTTGGTTTTTTCGAGACAGGGTTTCACTGTATAGCCCTGGCTGTCCTGGAACTCACTCTGTAGACCAGGCTGGCCTCGAACTCAGAAATCCGCCTGCCTCAGCCTCCCAGAGTGCTGGGATTACAGGCGTCTGCCTCCACTGCCTGGCTTTCTAATTTCTCCTAGATGCCCCCTGATCTACATATATATAGTGTATGTGTGTGAGAGAGCGAGGGAGAGCTACAAAATCAAGTACGTGGTCAGAGAAGCTGTAAGAAGAAGGTAACAGCTGGGTCTGTTTCAGGCCAGCCTGGTCTATATAGTAAGCACCAGAATATCCAGGATTACATAGAGAGGGCTTGTTTTTTTATAAAAAAGGAAAGTGGCGTCAAAAAGAAGGTGGCGTCTGAACCAAGGCTCAAAAGGAATAAGATCCAAGACATGAAGCTATCCAGAGAAAAAATCTTCCTTGCAAAGTAGACAGTTTGTAGATTAGAAAAGAAGCCTGGGCTGGAGAGGTGGCTCAGTGGTTAAGAGTGGTTCTTGAGGACCTAGGTTGTTGAGTTCCCAGATATGGGGTATGGAGCAGACATGATGAAGTGTAAAGGTAGCTTTTATTCACCAGGTGTAATTGTTGTTTTGGAGGATTACTGACGAATAATAAGCTCTCCCTTTCTGGCTCTTTCTGAACTCTAGCTGCCTTGTTCATCTTAGCTGTTGTGGCTCAAACTCCTCTCTGATCTGACTGATTCAATCCTGCTTTTCTTAGCTTCTCACTGAATTGCTCTGCTTGTCCTCAAACTAGCTCTGGCAATTTGTTTCAATCTTCTGGCTCCTAATTCTCTGGCTTCCTGAACTGCATGAACTCACTGCACTGACTCCCGGTGTCTCCACTCCTGAGGGTTGGGTGTATCCTACCTCTGACTCATTCTGTTAAATCTTTCTCTCACTCTTCTCTCAGACATCACTTTCAAACATGGCTGCTTCCTTCTACGAACTGACCGTACCTCCATTGTTTGGGATTAAAGGGATTAAAGGTGTTCCAGCTAGAGAGATTAAACATGTGGCATTCCAGCCAGATCACACAGACCTAGAAGGTCTATGGATATGAGCCCATGCAAGATCAGCCATATTGTTGTATTTAACTTCCTCTGCAGTCACGAAACTGAGGTTTCAGTCCTGGAGCCTGTTACACGGATGGTGTTGGTAGAAAGCGGATGATGAAAACTGCAGGGTAGCACTTTGGGGAGGAAAGACTGCCAGAGGTTAGTTGTGATCTTGTGCAGTTTGAGCCCTTACTAGTTACAGAGGCCTTCAAAAGGAGCCATTATCAGTTAGGAGGCGTGGCTAATTGAACTGGGAGTTGCAGTGAGAGGTTGCAAGTGTGAGTTGTCAGAGTGTGGATGAGATCTCCAGAGGTAAAATTGTGAAGATGGAGAAGGGGAGAGGATTGGGCCTGAGCCCCTCAGCTCTCCTGTGGAAGGAGAGGAAGAGGCAAAGGAAAGGAGGAGGCATGGTCTGTAGGGTGGGAGGAGAAAGCAGTGTGAGTTCCTGGCATGCAAGGGGAGAAAATGTCTAGGAGGTGGCATTGCTGGGCAGTGGCAGATGCCATTTGATATTTGACAAGACGTTTGTGTCCTCTGCGGCAGAGGCCACTGCTCAGCCCTCCAGGGCCATCCCTGAGCCTTTACCTCCTTCTCCAACCTCATTTGCTCATCTCTTCTCCCAAGTCTTTGTTTTGTGATATGGTCTTGCTGTGTAGCCCAGCCCAGGCCTCAAACTCCATTCCTCTTGGCTCCACTTCCCAAGTACATGTGTCACCATATTTGGCTTAGCAGTGGTTTTTTATATATTAAGGACAATAATTGCCCTTGTCACTTACTCCTTAATACATGAGCTTCTTTGGGCTTGAACATGGTGTTCTCTTGTAGGTGTCCTGGCCCTTGTTTTAAGTGGGGTACCATGACAGTGAAATGAGTTGGAGCCTGCTTCTAGCAGCATTGGCAGCCCCACTGTTCTCAGGTCCCTGCCTTGTCACACTGCATGCGTTGAGTGAGTGCTCTCCCTGTCACCCGTCTTTCCATAGCTGCCCAGTCTTCACTCATGCTCCACGCATCCAGGGCTTTGGTCACAATTGTCTGAAGGGCAGGATCGATCACTCTCCCGTCCTCTGAAATTCTGTCTTTGGCCTACTGTATACAACTCCCACGTGGCATGGTCCAGCCTACAGTGGTTGACACTCCACACTGTGCCCACTGAATGGATGGCCACAATTCTCCAGGAAGTGTTCCCTTTGGTGTGTGGGCGCAGAGATTATAATAAGCCTGGTTCTGTGGGCTCTGTTTTTTTTTTTTTCTTAGTTTAATTAACATGAGTTTTGTTCCAAAGAAGTACTAATTTATTTTGTTTTATTTTTTATTATTATTTAGTTTTATTTTCTAAAACAGGGTCTCGCTATGTAGCTCTGACTGTCCTGCAACTCACAGAGATCCACCTGCCTCTGCCTCCTGAGTGCTGGTCTCAAAGGGGTGTCCACCACCTGCCTGGCGGGGTTGGTTGTTTTGTTTGGTTTACTAATTCAGAGGATTGTGGCTCTATTGGTAGACTAAGGGAAACTGACACCTGATTCTGAAATGAGACTCTTGAGGCTCACTGCTGATGAAGAACTTTTGCTTGCATGTGGTACTTTCCTACCTTTGGGTCCTTTTCATTTTTAAGCTTTTAATTACTATGAGCCTCAAGAGATGGCTTTGATTAATCAGCTCTCATCCAAATCCCAAGAGACTCATGGCTTGGCAAGCTTATGCAGACAGGCTTTTACTAACCATGTTACCAAACCTGATGTTCCTGCTGTTTGAGTAGTAGATGGGGCCTAAAGTTACCTGCTATTCAACACCTGAGGAGTTCTGCTGGGATATGTAGCAGCCTATATCCTGTACCCTTTAGCTTGACCTGTATCCAGTTCTGCCAAGGCTTCATCAGAGAAGAGTATTTGCCTCCCTGGGCTGAGTGGACATGTGACCTCCTCCTAAGATAGTGTTAGAGGGTGTTGACTCTACTGTTTTCCAGCTGTGTGACTCCAAACAAATGCCTTAACCTCTCTTGGCCTCTGTTTTCCTTATATGTGAACCTGTGCTATTGTTAAAGTCTTCTTCACAGATATTATGAAGATGGAATTTTTAATTGATATACTTTTGTTATATAGTGTGTGGAAGGCAGAGGACAACTTTACAGGGTTTTTTTCCTCTCTCTACACCACATGGATCCTGGGAGCCAACTCAGTTCATCCGGCTTGGTGGAAAGCACCTTTACCAGCTGAACCCTCTTACCAAACCCATGGGACAAAATTTAAAACTCCGTGTGGGGCGTGGCCCACAGTGTGTGTCTGTTTGTCATACTTCTATAATCACTGGCTTTGTTCTGTATTTCATGCCAAGCCTGAAGAACATGGAACATTTTCTCATAGTTGCTGAGCTGACTTGAGCCTGTTTGAATGAGTCTGACAACCATGTTGTCTCAGAGAAACAGTCTGAAGTGGTTTCTCCACTGACGACTCACCTTTTGGTCTTTGAGTTGGACTTACCTGTTTCCCTGTTTTTAAAATGAATTTTTGGCTCACCTATGAGGAACCATTTCTTTGTTTGTTTGTTTGTTTTGGATTTGGTTTTTTCAAGACAGGGTTTCTCTGTATAGCCCTGGCTGTCCTGGAACTTACTTTGTAGACCAGGCTGGCCTCGAACTCAGAAACCTGCCTGCCTCTGCCTCCCAAGTGCTGGGATTAAAGGTGGCGCCGCCGCCACACGCCCGCCACTGCCACCGCCACCACCACCCAGCTCACCATTTCTTTTTTTAAAAGACTCTTTGGTGGAGGGTGTCGGTAGCTCCTGAGTAGAGGGTACGGCAGTGGATTCAGTCACCAACGCCACTAGAAACACTGAGTAATCAGATGGGGAGAAATGCCTGGAATCCTACTCAGCCTGGGGGGGGGGAGCACAGTTAGGCAGGGATAAGTGCTGAGGGGACACTGGTGAGATAAGCCCCAGTCTCTGTCCTTGAGACAGCTGGAAGAGCTGAGCACGCTTGATGACCAGAGTGCAGCTCTTCTGTCTTAGGTGACAGAGTAGTAGACAGCCTCCCCGCTGTGTGTTTCCACGTGTGCCGGAGGAGTGTGTGGATAGTCACATGCTTGCAGAGGCCAGAGGTCAACTGGGAGGGCTTGTTCCTCAGGGGTTAGCCATCAGGATCTTAGATAGCTTCTCACAGGCCTCACTGAATTAGTCTAGTTTGGCTGGTTAGTAAGCCCCGAGGATCCACCTGGTGGTCACAAGTGTAGCACCAGCTTTCTTACCTGAGTTCTGGAGAACTCAGGTCTTCAGGATTGTTTGGCAAGCACTTTACCTGCTGAGCTTTCTTCTTGGCTGAAGAAAGCTCTTTTTCATTACCTTTCTTTCTTAACCTTTCCCCTTGCTTTTCTTTTTTTCTGAGACAGGGTCTCACTAGGGAATCTAGGCTAACCTGGAACTCCTGACCCTTGTTCCTCAGCCTCCCAAGAGCTAAAATTGCAGGTATGGGCCTCTGCCCATTCTGACTTACCCCTGACTGTCCCTGAGATCCTTACAGCCAGATATGGCAGGTTTCTGAGCAACTGTCCACAGGACAGGACCGCTGGTCAGTGTCTGGCCTTGTGGACAGTGGAACATTTTCCACCTCAGAGTATTGTGGTTTTCCTTCCTCCTGAAGACTTAATAAACCAAACATGGTGGTGTGTTACCTGTAATCCTGTCTGCCAGCTGAGGCAAAAGGATCATGAGTTTGAGGCTAGTCTGACCTACATAATGGAGTCCTATTTCTTAGTTACTTTTTTATTGCTGTGATAAAACACCATGACCAGAAGCAGCTCGGGGAGGAAGGTTTTTTGTTTGTTTGTTTGTTTGTTTGTTTGTTTTTTAAAGATTTCTTTATTATATGCAAGTACACTGTAGCTGTCTTCAGACACACCATGTGGTTGCTGGGATTTGAACTCAGGACCTTTGGAAGAGCAGTCAGTGCTCTTAACCTCTGAGCCATCTCTCCAGCCCCGGAAGGAAGGTTTTATTTCAGTTTACAACTCCACAGCACAGTCCAGTGTAAAGGAAGCTAGGGCAGAAGCTGAAGCAGAAGCCACAGAGGCGCGCTGCAGACTGGCTTATTACTCTGCGTGCTTTCTTCTTCACCCAGGACCACCTGCCCTGGATGGTACCACCCAGAGTGATGTGGGCCCTCCCCCACACAATCATTAATAAGATGTCCTACAGACTTGTCTACAGACAATATGGGGAAGCCATTTCCTCAAGCCAACTTCTTAGATATGCTTAGTTTGTGTCAAGTTGACAAAAACAAAACAAAACGAAGCATCAGGATATCCTGTCTCAAGAATTCAGATCTGTCTGAATTCCCTGGCTGTCCTGGAACAAGTTGTCCTCTTGTTGCATGCACATTTCCAGGGACAGACAAATAAATGTTAAAAAAAACCCTAAATAAATGGAAAAAGATAATAAGGTTGACTGGCTCTGCCTGGTTGCATGATGAACTTTCCCCTCTTGACCCCTTAGAAAGATATCTCATGCATTCACAACGGTCCCATTCTGCTTCCTTTTATTTGACACCGGAAGAACATCCATTGGTGGGGAAACCTTCATTGAGTGTCAAACCAGAACATATGAAATGTAATTGACTGGTTTTTAAACTCTGCATTGACCTGTGGGCTGCCTGAGCCCGGGTGAGGGGGGAAAACAAGGGCTTAGTTGAATGAGTCAGGCTCTGCCCCCAGCTTTCTTCTGTCATCCAATTTCCACCTTCACCTGTTGTACAGATTGAAAAATGTGAGGCCAGAGTCCGGAGATTTACCTCCAAAGCCACACAGCTGTTTGTAGTAAAGCCAGACTCTGGCAGCCATCTTGGCGTTGGTTCAGCCTTGCTGTATCTATTGAAGGTTAGTTACAAAGCCTGTTCCTGGTCTGTCTGTTGCTTGTCACAGAGTTTGATTGGTTGGGAGCCCTTGGTCTTGTAGCTTCCTTGGGAACCTGCCTTTTCATTCATTGAGCCGGCCAGCATTTGGTGAGTTCCTGGAATGTGCCAGGCACAGTGGCACCTCACGTTGTCATGTTGTCATGTTGACAACATTAAACAGAACAGATCTCAAGTTAGAGGCATGAAGAAGGCTCTGGAGAGGTTGAAGTTACAGGTGGATTTCTGAGTTTGAGGCCATCCTGGTCTACAGAGTGAGTTCCAGGACAGCCAGGGCTACACAAAGAAACCCTGTCTCGGAAAGAAAAAAAAAAAGGAGCGAGTCTAATTCCAGGAGGCCTGTGTCCCTTGCTACAGAGGTAGGAAACTGTGTGGGGCAGGAGAGTTAGAGCTGAGGCTGCAGACTGTGCATGTTGGTGGAACCAGTGATAGGAACAAGTGCACCAACCATACATCTAAGCTGCGTTATGTTAGAATGGGTGATGTGTACACACAGCACAGAGTTTCAGAGTTTCCACGTTAGAGCGGTGGGGAGAAGAGCCTGTCTCACCCATTCCTCAGTCACCCAGCCTCCTTTCTGGAAGGAACCACTGATAACTGTTCTGTCCTTTTAAGGACAGCAAATGCACTTGCAAACTTGAAATATACTTGGCATCTTTTATGGCGACCCTGGTGTGCTTTGTGTGATTTCCACTTGCTTTCCCAGTGACTGTCTTTGATAGCTGTGGCAAAGGCATGTTGAGCTGGAGAGATGTCTTGGTAATTAAGAGCACTCACTGGCTGATCTTCCAGAGGACTCAGGTCCCACAATGGTCCCAGCCACCTGTATTTCCAGATCCAGGGGATCCCATCCCTTCCCTGGCTCCTGAAGACACCAGGCATATACAAGGTGCACATACATATATGCAGGCATGCACAGAAGACTTTCTAAAAAGCATGTATAGCTAGAGATAGTGGAACATTCTTTTAATTCCAGCACTCAGAAAGCAGAGGCAGGTGGAATTTACAGTTTTGAAAGCTACTGCCAAACTAAGAGTTGTAGAAGACAATTTAGATTCTTGTTGACACCATATGAGGGTTCTTATTTTCTACATTTGTACCAGCATAGAATCTTACCAGACTTTGGTCTTCCATCAGAACAGTATCTGATCAATAGCGTTTGATTGTAATTCCGGTTTCTGTCTCTTGTATTGTGACTGGGTATGAATGTCTTATGTTTGATAAACTGTCTACTTACCTGTATCTCCAGGGGTTTTGTTTGTTTTGTGACAAGGTCTTGTTATGTAGCCTAGGCTGGCCTCAAACTCGCCATCTGTTTCCCAAGGACTGGGTACCCCATGTACCACTGTACCTGCCTCAGTTCTGGAGTTTGCCATGTATGGAAATGATTTTGTCTTTGTCATCAATGTAATGACAATTTTTGTGAGTTTAAAATTTGCCTCTTTTTGTTTATACTATGTTTTGGTCATGCAGGAAAACTGTTTATAGTTGGAACTTTAAGGCTAGCTTTTATGCCACACAGAAAGGCTTTTTTTTTCCCCCTTGGATTTTAATCCAATCTACCTTTTCCTCTCCAACATTGGCTCTTACTGTTTTTTATTGTTTGTTTTTTTCCCGGACAGGGTTTCTCTGTGTAGCCCTGGCCGTCCTGGAACTCACTCTGTAGACCAGGCTGGCCTTAAACTCAGAAATCTGCCTGCCTCTGCCTCCCAAGTGCTAGGATATTTTTTATTATTATTATTATTATTATTATTATTATTATTATTATTATATAGCACATCCATACATTCATAGATGTCAGAGGATGGCCTGCACAGGTCTGCTCTTTCCCTTTTGGGGGTTCAGGGATGGAACTAAGTTTGTCAAACTTGGCAACAAGTACATTTATCTGATGAGCTGTCTTACTGACCTAAAATAATCGTCTTCTCTTTCCTTTCTTTCTCCCCCTACCCCCATCTGTCTGTCTGTCTGTCTTTCTGTCTCATTTTTTGTTTTTTGATAGGGTCTTTGTAGCCCTGACCTAAAATTTGCTTTATAGACCAGTCTCCCAGGCTGGCCTCAAACTCAAAGAGATCCTCCTGCCTTTGCCTCCCAAATGCTGGGATTAAAGGTATATGTCACCACATCCTATTAAGAAATTGTTTTTAATGTTCCTGTGAATTGTTTAATGATTCATAGCTCGTGGCGTGTTCAGCTCTTAGCTACACAATGTACCAGTATATGCATCAGGACATAAATAATCTTCGTCACTGCATGGGACATCCAGCCCCACTGTAGCTGGGATCCTCTGACCTGGCCAGAACCCCCATAAATAACACAGAGCTGCTTTTCCATATGACGTCCCATGATGGAAGCCTAAGGTGCTTCCATCATCTGTCTGGGTGACTGTGTGGTTTGATGCTGAGGATCACAGCCGGGGTTTCCCGAACGCTCGGTTCTCTCTGTCCTTCTCAGGCACATCTCTTACGTCTAGACTCGTGTTTGCATTTGATCTTGTCACTGACTTTTCAGTCCCAGGGTGAGCTACATAAATCAGCAGGCAGTGATCTCCCCATTTTAAAATGTGGAAATAAAATAGTGGCCAGTGTAATAGCTTGGGAGGTAAAGGCACTGCTGCCAGACTTGATAAACCCGAGTTCTATCTCTGGGACCCACACAGTGGGAGGAGAGAATCTAATTCTGCAAGTTGTCCTCTGACTTCCACACCCATGTTTGAACATGGGTGTATATCTACACACAGTAAGTGTAACTTAAGAAAGAAAAGCGATGAAGTTAACTGACTTTAGTACAGTAGACTAGTCTTTCCTTTAAAAAGTTAATATTGTAGGAGTTAGAGAGATGGCTCAGTAGTTAAGAACACGTTGCTTTTGCAGAGGGCCTGGGTTTGATACTTAGCACCCACAGGGTGGTTTATAACCATCCATAACTCCAGTTCCAAGGGATTCAGGTTACCAAGCACACACGTGTGCACATACATATATACATGCAGGCAAAACACTCATGCACATAAAATTTAGAAGATTTAAAATTGCCATTAGGGTGCGGAGATGATTTAGTGGGTAAAGCTCTTGCCACACTAATATGAGAATCTGAGTTCAGATCCCTAAGGTGTGATGTGGTATATGTGTCTGTAATCCCAACACTCAGACAGGACACTCCCTGAAAATGCATGGGCCATTGTGCCTGCAATATACCACAGGAAATAAAGGATCATGTCTCAAACAAGATATAAGGCAGGAATTGGTACTTAGTGTGGCCCTTTGACCCCCCCATACATGATACATGTGCTGAGCTATGAGTGTGCCTGATTTTACGTGCAGACACTTACAGGTTTTTTGTTTTTTGTTTTTTTTTTGTTTGTTTGTTTGTTGGTTTTTTTTTTTTTTTTTTTTTTTTTTTTTTTTTTTTTTTTTTGGTTTTTTGGATTTGGTTTTTTTTCAAGACAGGGTTTCTCTGTATAGCCCTGGCTGTCCTGGAACTCACTCTGTAGACCAGGCTGGCCTCGAACTCAGAAATCCACCTGCTTGTGCCTCCCAGAGTGCTGGGATTACAGGCGTGCACCACCACTGCCCGGCTCACTTACAGGTTTTTCTTTCTTTTTTTTTTTTAAGTTGTTATTACTAAGAACTGGAGGAATGGTTCAGCAGTTAAGGGCACCTGTTGCTCCTGCAGAGGACCTGACTTCAATTCCTAGCACCCGCATGCTGGCTCACAACCGTCCATGACACCAGTTTCAGGGGATCTGATCTTTTCAGGCATTAGGCACACATGTGGCACACACACACATACATATATGCAGGCAAAACACTTATACACATAAAATAAATAAATCTGAAAATTTAAAAACAAAGTTATTATCAGCTGGGCATAGCAGCATACACCTTTAATCCCAGGACTCAGAAAGTAGAGGCAGTCCTACCAGGGCTACATAGTGAGAGTGTATCTCTCTCTCTCTCTCTCTCTCTCTCTCTCTCTCTCTCTCTCACACACACACACACACACACACACTTTACTATTAGCAATTTTGAGTGGCTGGAGAGATTGCTCAGCAGTTAAGAGCACTGACTGCTCTTCCAAAGGTCCTGAGTTCAAATCCCAGCAACCACATGGTGGCTTACAACCATCTGTAATGAGATCTGACACCCTCTTCTGGAGTGTCTGAAGACAGCTACAGTGTACTTACATATAATAAGTAAATCTTTAAAAACAAAACAAAACAATTTTGAGTCTTTGGAGAAAGCTCATTTAAAAATTTCCATATAATAGCTGGGCGTGGTGGCGCACGCCTGTAATCCCAGCACTTGGGAGGCAGAGGCAGGTGGATTTCTGAGTTCGAGGACAGCCTGGTCTACAGAGTGAGTTCCAGGACAGCCAGGACTACACAGAGAAACCCTGTCTCAAAAAAAAAAAAAAATATTTCCATATAGATTTAAATTCATTTTATTAATTTAAAATAAATAGTTTATATTTCTTGTTTTAAAATCTAAATTTAGGGGGCTAGGGAGATAGCTCAGCAGTTAAGAGCACTATTTTTCCAGAGGTCCTGAGTTCAATTCCCTGCAACCACATGATGGCTCACAACCATCTGTAATGGGCTCAGACCCCCTCTTCTGATGTGTCTGGAGAGAGTGACAGTGTACTCACATATATTAAATAAATAAGTAAATGAATAAAATCTTGCTTAAAATTTAAATTTAGGCCAGGCGGTGGCAGCGCACGCCTGTAATCCCAGCACTTGGGAGGCAGAGGCAGGCGGATTTCTGAGTTCGAGGCCAGCCTGGTCTACAGAGTGAGTTCCAGGACAGCCAGGGCTACACAGAGAAACCCTGTCTCAAAAAACCAAAAAAAAAAAAAAAAAAAAGAGAGAGAAAAAAGAAATGTTCCCTTCCACTCACAAAGATAGGATCCTAGCCTTTATACTTTTTCTTGCCTGAATTGGCTACTTAAACCTTTAAATGTGGCTTGTGTACTTGATCAGATTCGTCAGAGAGCAGGGTCCTAGCACCTTCGGCCTCGCTGAGAGGAATGTGCTGCCGGCCACAGCTGCCTGGGAGCTGCCTTCCTAGGCTTCTGCAAGAAAGTGCTTTCCAGGCTGAACTGTTCTTTTCCATTTCTGCACAGAGAATGCAAGATCTCTCCTGGACTGACCTGGCTCGGGTGTGAGGAAGCTCGTTAAAGAGCAGACATGGAGAGCACCCTACAGCGGATCTTTAAGCTGTGGGTGCTGGCTTTCACAGTGGAGTGAGGGTGTCTTTATTTTTCGCCTGGACATTTGGGTAACTTTCAAATCATTTTTGCTTTTCCCTGTATCCCTTTCCTCTCTAATTTCTGGACCTGACCAGCTTCTTTGGAATATACTTTCTGTATCATTTGTCCCAGTGGGCCTTCTGCAGAGGATTCTGCAAAGTAGATACTGCAGAAAATAGCATATTAGTGTCAGCTCAAATTTGTGTGTAGTTGTTATACTATGAAAGAAGATGTGTCAAAAGCTCTGCTGCAGAACTACGCTGGTTTGACAGGCTGACCTGTTGTGCTTAAGCAATCCTTGCTTCAGCTCCTAAGGAGCTGGAGTGTAGATTGTGCCATTTTCTTTTTTTCTATTTATCTGTCTTCCATCTACCTACCTACCTACAAAAAGAGAAGCCTTCCTGTCCTTTTGTTCTCCTGGTCAGCTACCTGCAACATCAAATCTATCCCTGGCAGGTTTTGTCCTGGGAATTAGGGCTCCTAGAAGATAATGCTGTGCCAACAGAGGAAGGAAAGTCCCTGATGGCCTCTACTGCAGAAGAAAAATCCCAGTAGCCCAAAGTTGGATATCAGAGGTAGTTTTTTTCCTCCATTTTATTCTAATAGGTTGTTTGCTTGTTGCTTTTAGTAGCGACAAAATGATCTTATGATGTACTATATTCTCAGCCTTTCTTGGCCTCCCAAGTGCTGTGTACCTCCATGCCTAGCTATTTCCTTCTAGATTTAATCCTGGAGGGGCTTAGATGTTACATTCTGTGACTTTCTGGGCTGTAGTCTTAATCATTCTCTTAGACTCAGCAAGGAACACAGGCTCTCCTGTTTTGGACCCTTTGGGCAGTTGTACTCTCAATTCTGACTTCTTAAACTAGGTATCCCTTTATGATACAGTAGAAAGCCCATTATCTTTTTCACCTCATAATTAGCATTCTGAAAAAAGTGGCTATGTGCACTTGCAGAAGAACATTACATAACTTAGCTGTCAGTAAACAAGTATCCCTGGGATCTGCAGTAGCCCTTTTATGTTTCTCTGAGGAAGTGTCAATTAAAAGCTGGTCTTATATAGAACTCTAATGGTGGGCCCTGGCAGCTGTGAGGCAAGCCTGTAAGCCCCTCGTCTTATGGGTTGTTTCTAGCCCTAGTGCTGGCTTGTGCTATTTTCTGAAACAGCATGTAAGGTTTACATCATTAGATCCAGCATCTCTTCTGCTGTTTCCTGCAGCCCAGTGTGAAAGAAAGGGCCTTCATTCTTTTTGAACTTTGCAAAAGAAAAGTAGAATTGTGTCTTTATCTTTACACTGTTGTTAGTGAAGTCTCTCTGTTTTTTATTTTTTAGCAATGGCTCTCGACCTTTCTAATGCCGCAGCCCTTTGATACAGTTCCTCCTGTTGTGTTGACTCCCAATTATAAATTTTTAAAATTTATTGATTGATTTATTTGGTTTTTCGAAACAGGGTTTCTCTGTATAGCCCTGGCTGTCCTGGAACTCACTCTGTAGACCAGGCTGGCCTCAAACTCAGAAATCCGCCTGCCTCTGCCTCCCAAGTGCTGGGATTAAAGGCATGTGCCACCACCGCTCAGCTATAAAATTATTTTTTTTTAAAGATTTATTTATTTATTATATGTAAGTACACTGTAGCTGTCTTTACACACACCAGAAGAGGGTGTCAGATCTTGTTACAGATGGTTGTGAGCCACCATGTGGTTGCTGGGATTTGAACTCAGGACCTTCAGAAGAGCAGTCGGTGCTCTTAACCACTGAGCCATCTCTCCAGCCCATAAAATTATTTTTGATGCTACTTTATAACTAATGTTGCTACTGTTGTGAATTGTAATATAAATATTTTTGGAGATTTGAGGGGTTCTCCCACTGAGCCAGGAGCTCCCTCATTCAGACTGGCTGACGAGTGAGTTCCTGGGATCCACCTACTTCCACCTCCTGTCCTGCATCCCTGCACCTGGCTTTTACATGGGAACTAGAGATTTGAACTCTACTGAAGGAACCATCCCCAGCTTTTAACTTCATTTTATTGAAAGTCTCGAGGAGGCTGGGTAGCTTGCTCAAGGTTACAGCTTGGAGGTGGCTGAGTGGGACCCTAGTTCTACCTGAGCTTGAGGCATGTGCTCTCTTAAGGAATTCTTCCCCATATGAGGGAAGACAGAGCTCTGACCACATTTGCATGGCCAGTGCTTTTCCCTGCAGAGCCTGGGTCTTGCCTGTGTCCCTCCCACTTCCCCTTACTCCTTCAGCTGTGATCAAGAGCAGAGCTGTTGTGTACTGAGCTGAGGCTCAGTGAATGTTTGCTAGGGAATGTGGGCTTCAGTACTGTCTCTGACCTTCTGGCTTCTACAGTGCTTTGCACTATGAGTTCTGTGCTGGGGACTGAAAAACAAACAAAAAACCTGACCAGATAGATGTGAGAAATGCCTTCTAGAGATAATAGTAGATGTTTAGAAACTTGATGGAAGTTGTGAAAAGAAGACCTCCCTTCCCCCCCCCCACTTCCCCTACCCCCCCATTTCTTGAGATTTATTTGTTTAGGGGGCTGAAGAAATGACTCAGCAGTTAAAAGCACCAGCTCTTCTTTCTGAGGACCCTAGTTTGATTCTCAGCACCCCCATGGTGACTCACAACCATCTGCAATTCCAGTTCTAAGGGACCTGATATCCTCTTGCCTCCACAGGCACCAGGGACTTGTGTAGTACACAGATGTACATGCAGACACAACACTAGTACACACACATGCAAATGTTAAATATTTATTTTCTGTGATATGTGTGCCTGAGTACATGCATGTGCACCATGTGTGTGCAGTGTCCTTGGAGGCAGGAAGAGTGTGTTTGGATCCCCTGTAACTGGAGGCGCTTGTCAGTGGCCATGTGGGCGCTGGGAAACAAATCTGGGACCTCTGCAGGAGCAGCCAGTGTGCCGGGCGGCGGTGGTGTACGCCTGTGATCCCAGCACTTGGGAGGCAGAGGCAGGCAGATTTCTGAGTTTGAGGCCAGCCTAGTCTACAAGAGTGAGTTCCAGGACAGTCAGGGCTATACAGAGAAATCCTGTCTCCAAAAAACAAAAAACAAAAACAAAACAAAACAAAAAGAGCAGCCAGTGCTCTTAAGTACTGAACCATCTCTCCAGCCCCCTCCCTCACGTCTAATATTTTTCATTTCTCAAGGAAATTTGCATCCCTGAGGTGGGGATGGCCCCTGAGCTTCGGTGACCTGAGCCCACAGCTGAAGCGGATATTTAGAGTATTCTAAACACAAGGAGCGCTTCAAGGGGTGGGGCTATGACTGACTGGCAAGGGATTTGTATTTCTAATCTATAGTTATCTGTAACTGTCTGCTTACTGATAGCCATGAAGTTTCCCAGTAGTATGGTCAGAAATAATGATACTGAAAAAGTCAGAAGACCTTGGGCTCCTGTTCTATGGCAGATTCCTAGAAGGAAACGTGTGTCAAAAGATACAGACATTCAAAACACTGCTAGATTCCTTCAGTTACCCTCCTAAATAAGACCAGCAATAATCCAACAGTTCATTTGCCCGGGAAAAGAGATAAACAGCTATCTTCCCCTGCTTGTGTGTTCTGGATCCTTCCATCCTCCTGTACACACCCTGACTGAAAATGGAATCGAGCACAGATCCACCCTCTTCTCTGTCTTGCAGAGTCTGGCCACAGATAAAGGACCGAAATGACTGACTCAAAATACTTCACCACAACCAAGAAAGGTACTGTATGTTTCACCACACACCTATCTACATCCCCCAGATCTTAGGGAGCACGGGGAAGGTGGGGTGAGGGTCTGGAGGTACCATGGGAATTGATGATGTAAAGACCTAAGTGTTCTTTTTAGAACCCAGCAAGAACATTAACACCAGGCATGGGGGAAAGTCTTTGCCTTGTTCCCCATGGCTTAAAAAGAAGTTAAATATATTCCCTCTCCCTAAAGAAAGTACACAGCCCTGCTGTGGTGGAGGCTGGTTCTTATCTCTGGGCATTATTCTTCATGTTGTAGCAGCTGTTTTCACCCTGTTAGTCATTCGACATCCTCATAAGCATTTCCCAGCCGTTCTCATGACTCGGGGTTGAGCCAGTTAAGTTGCTGCACTGCAGTTTACCAAACTGGGTTAATGTCGTTGGGGAGTGTATTCCTTTTCTGCTTTTAAAGAAATAGTGGAGGCTGTTGAGATGACTCAGCCGACTGCTCTTCCAGAGGTCCAGAGTTAAATTCCCAGCAACTACATGGTGGCTCACAGCCAACTGTAATGAGGTCTGATGCCCTCTTCTGGTGTGTCTGAAGACAGCTACAGTGTATTTACATATAACAATAAATAAATCTTAAAAAAAAAAAAAAAAGAAATAGTGGAAGTTGTTATGGCTGACAAAAGTGCTTTAACCTCTCTACCCTGCCCTTCCTTACCTGTCCTTTCTAGTGCCTTCTGACTTGGGCGAAAGGATCTTAGTTTTCTTTAAAATGTGTGTGTGTGTGTGTGTGTGTGTGTACACATGCATACATATTTGTGTGCTTGTATGAATGTTTTGCCTGTATGTCTTCTCTGGATGCCCATGGAAGCTGAAGAGGGTGTTGGATCCCCAGAACAAGAGTCACAGAATTCTGAGCCACCATGGGGGGAACTAGGAGCCCAGGCCTGGTCCCCAAAATTCTTTTAAGCACTCAGCTGTCTCTCCAGCCCTTACTTAACCTTGTTGGATCACTGAGTTGGATCCCAAAGTTTGCACATCAGGAGGCATTTTATTTACTGGTCCAGCTGTTGCTTAATTTGGTAAGACAGCCTTGCCACATGTGCTGGGCCTCAGCTTTGGGAGGCAAAGGCAGAAAGATCAGAGGCTAAAGGCCGTGCTTAGACACATAGCAAGTTCAAGCTTAACCTGTTTTATGGAAAGCCCTGTTCTGGATCCCCTGGCTGTGAGAGAGATTGAGGACAGCGAATATAAATAGACATTCCTAGATTCAAATCTAAATCTGACATCCTGGAGCAGTTTTTGTTTTTCTTGTTCAAGGCAGGGTTTCTCTGTATAGCCCTGGCTGTCTTGGAACTCACTCTATACTTCCTTGAACTCACAGAGATCCGCCTGCCTCTGCCTCCCAGATGATGGGATTAAAGGTGTGTGCCCCACTGCCAGGCTTCTGGGGCCATGTTTTAAGGAGGGACCATCCAAAGAAGATTGTAATAAAAGACTGAAGAGAGTTAAGGAGACCAGGATTACAACTCTGTTGAGACACAACAGCACAGTATGGGGGTGTGGACTTGCTGGTAGAGAGATTTGGTTGCCCTCTATGGGATTCTGTAACCAGGCATATTGGCTGCTTTGGGGACTGTTGGAGAAAGGCAACATTTCAAAGACAGACTGCCCAAGCCTACTTCACTGCAGATCTTAGGGCACATCTGACTGACCTCCATCCATCCACACAGAGTAAAGCAGTGATGTCTCTGGAGGAGTGCAGGGTCAAGGCTGCCACTGTTGCTGGATCCAGGTACCTCCTGCAGGAGGAAGATGTGCTCCTTAAGCATAGGAACCACAGGGGCGACAGGGTTTTCCTGGCCCTGTTAAGCAGTGTCCTTAGTGAGACCCTGCTCACGCTCTGCTAGGTTGTTTTCAGTCAACTGTGTTTACTTCTTGTGATCATGATTTTAAAAAACAAAGAAAAACCCCTCCTTTTCTCTTTTTCTCATTAGGAATCTACTTAGAGTTTTCTCTTCCCTTTCCCCACAAAACAGCCGTACCTCACGCCACCCAAAGGGACTCATGAAAAAGAACCTAAGACTAGAATTCTTCATGTGGCTAATTAATATCAGCAGCTGTCCTTGGTGCAGAACAGAGTGCCAAGCACTGAAATGGACACTTTATAGCTGAGAGTAAGTGAGAGAATTCATTACCCAGTCCAGAGAGAACAGGTAAGAATATAGGGTCAGAGAGGCAAACGGGTGTCTATGGCAGGGCCAGCCAAGCAAAGGGATTTATTTAGAACATAAGATTTGCAAGGAACGTCGAGCAGTGGTGGAGCATACCTGTAATCCCAGCACTCTGGGAGGCAGAAGCAGGTGGATTTCTGAGTTTGAGGCCAGCCTGGTCTACAGAGTGAGTTCCAGGACAGCCAGGGCTACACAGAGAAACCCTGTCTCGGGAAAAAAAAAATCGAAGATTTGCAAGGAATAAACCTGGTTTTCAACTTAGCCTGTCTCATTTGCTATGGAACAGCCTCAATTGCTCATTTGTAAAAATGGGGAAAAGGCAGGTTGTTTTGAATATGAAATGAGAAGAAATACAGAAAAAATTCGTGTGGTGCTGGGCTAAGAGAAAGGCTCAGGAACTGTCTGCCACCTAACATGTTAGCAAGTCCTGACCATGACCGTGGCATGGAGGGGGGAACCACACATCTGCGTTTCCTTTTTCCACATCATCAAGTTCTTGAGAACAGAATCTGTTACATGCTGCAGCCCTTGTAGAATAGCTGAATTCCTGTCTCCGGGCTGAGGAAGTGAAACCCTGAGCAAGCTGTTTGAGCTCAGCCTTCTGGGAAAACAGGAAAAGCCTGCGTGTGAGATCAACCAACTCCCCCATCTCACCCTTATGCCTACGCCTCAATTCCATTCAGCCTTTAGGGAATCAGGGCAAGTGAGAAAGAAGGCTGAGGAGAGCTTGCAGTGCATTTTTAGGAGTCTAACTGAGCAGCCGTTCAAGATCCTGGTTCCTATTTCTTCAGTCCAATATGGCCTCCAGACTCCTAGCCCCTTCATTTCTCTCCTCCCCATTCCTGTTTCTTGTCCTAGCTGAAGCCAAGGGCCTAGAGCTGCTCTCTACCTCCACCTAGTTGTCTGGGAAATTGGTGCAAGAAATCCTCTTATAGCAGGAGTAAACTGCTCACACTGTCTCCTTTCCTTAGGGGAGATCTTCGAGCTGAAGGCCGAGCTTAACAGTGACAAGAAGGAGAAGAAGAAGGAGGCAGTAAAGAAAGTGATTGCATCAATGACTGTGGGCAAGGATGTCAGGTATGCAGGAGCAAGCTGGTGACAGCCAGGTGCTGACCAACACGAGGCGCCAAAGCTTGGGTCCAGTTTGACTCTGGCTCCTCTGATAAACCTCATTTCCAAACACAGGATTCTATTTGCACATGAGTGGCAAGCTGAAATTGGAATGGCTCAGACAGTGAGTGAGGGAGGGAAGCACTGGGTTGAAAGGGCAGCAGGCAGTCCAGGGGTATAGCAGAAAGCCTCTCAGAAGCTCGGAGGATTGCTGCCTGTTAAGGAAAATGAGCTCAGATCAGCTGGGCATTCTGAGTTAGTTGTTTTTCTTAAGCACAGGAAATGTGTTTTTTGTTGTTTTGTTCTCTGTTCCGACACTCAGCACCTGGTCTAGTCAGTCTTCATGTTGTATGTAGTTGTGTTTAACTGCCTGTCAAATTGAGAAGTCTCCAGCGGATAGATTTCATAACTGTTCTGTATTTTCATTGGCCCATGTGTATAAAACCTTCAGATACGTTTTCTCAGGTTCTCTACACATCTCATTGGATGCAGTGATGTTTCTTCTGCCAAAACAAATGAGACAAAGAATGAGGAAAATTGCTCTGAAGTAGTCACGTGGCTAATGCAGAACTAGAAACCAAGCCTGGCCCTTCCAGAATCCAGACTCTGTCTTCTGTATGTCATAGGACCCTGCACATACAACAGAGGTTTGGTACTCCTTGGCTGGACTGTGCAGAATGTTCACACTGTCCCAGGCTTCCACACAGACTGCCCATCCCATTGCTCACCTTAGGAAGGCCCTCCTGCAGCCAGCTTAGGAGAGCCCCTAGCAGATACCTCATTAGGTCAGAGTGTAAGAGGATTGGGTGTCTGGGATATTAGGTGCCTCAGTGGGTAAAGGTGTCTACCACCAAGCCTGGTGACCTGAGTTCAATCCCCAGGGCCCACAAAGCTGTCTGCTACTACTTATCCTCTGACCCTCCACATATGCTGTTGCCCATATGCCCTAGTGTGCTCACTCACTGTCTCTCTCTCTCTCTCTCTCTCTCTCTCACACACACACACACACATACACACACACAGTCAATAAACTATAATTTTAAAATATGTTGAAAGGATCGGGCAGCTCTAAGTCTCATGCTTTGGAGAAAGAGAAACTGTTCTCCTTCAGTTAGAACAGTAACTTCACCGTCACTTCCTCATGACGCCTGCGAGAGCCACTCAGGCTCTTCACTCCTCCTCCTCTCTCCACAGTGGCTCTGTTCTGTGGCTCTGATGGCTGTGCCATCTTTCCAGGTGACTTTGTCCGTTGCAGTTCTGAGGGAACCTGGCCTTTGGGTACCCCTCTCATGTTCTATGTTTCCTTGCCAAGAATGTTCTTGGCAGTAAAAGCCCAAGAATTGAGACAGGATGATGGCTCAAATTCCAGAAAACTGATCTTGGCATTTCCCATCTCACAGCCTCTATTCTGGGACCAGTATGGTGCCCTGTTGGGAAGAGTACAGTTAAGTACAGCAGCGGTTATACATCTGCCTCTTCATGTTGTTTGGGAGGTCGGCGTGCAGGTTGAAAACAGCTTCTCTGTGTAGCCCTGGCTGGCCTGGAACTCTGCAGACCAGGCTAGCCTCAAACTCAAAGATCCACTTGCCTCTACCTGGTCAATTTAGATTAATAAAATAACTTAAGGTGTGCACCACCACCACCACCACTGTTTAACATTTCTTAACCTCAGAATTATTTGAAATGGGACACACTCCTGGCCTCCCGGGGCTGTTAAATGAGATGAAGTATGTCCAACCCTTAGCACTAAGCCTGGTACACAGCATATGTCCCATATATCTTGCTGGTTCTTAGTGGATGCCAAACCTGTCCCTTCAGCCCTGCTTCCTTGAGATTCTCTGGAACCAGCAACTCAATATAAGGGACCAATAAAGTGTTAGGAATGCAAAAAGAATGATAATTCAGCAAAGACCAGAAGCTTCAGGAATGTTCTCTCTTTTAAGTATCACAAGGGCCTGGAAAAGTAGGTTTCTGGAGGTAGGGAAGAATGCTGGGAATTGAACCCTGGACCTTGGATGTGCTAAGCAAGTGCTCTACCATTAAGTCTCAGCCCCACCCAAAGTCAATGTCTGTTGCATCTTCTTAAGATTGATTTAGCTATTTATTTGTTTGTTTGTTTGTTTGTTATGAGTACATTGTAGGTGTGTGTAATCTATGTGGTTGTGAGCCATCGTGTGGTTGCTGGGAATTTGAATTCAGGACCTCTGCTTGCTCCAGTTGACTCTGCTCACTCTGGCCTAAAGATTTATTTATTATTATATCTAAGTACACTGTAGCTGTCTTCAGACACACCAGAAGAGGGCGCCAGATCTCATTACAAATGGTTGTGAGCCACCATGTGGTTGCCAGGATTTGAATTTAGGACCTTTGGAAGAGCAGTCAGTGCTCTTAGCCGCTGAGCCATCTCTCCAGCCCCTGTTGCACGTTCTTTACAAATGAAGAAACCTTTCCCCTTCTTCCTGTCATCCCTTCCCTCCTCTGCTGCCTGAAAAGCCTGTTTTTCTCTGTCTTCAACCTCTTCTGATGCTACTTTGATTTTGCAGTGCTCTTTTCCCTGATGTGGTGAACTGCATGCAGACAGACAACCTGGAGCTAAAGAAGCTGGTGTACCTGTACTTGATGAACTATGCCAAGAGTCAGCCTGACATGGCCATTATGGCTGTCAACACCTTTGTGAAGGTGGGTAGAAACCTAGTGGAAGTGGGAACAGGGGTGAGGGCTGCTCACTCTCTCACATCCTGTGCTTGACCCTCAGGCTCTATTACAGACTTCTAGGCTTCCTTCTGCCTGTTCAGGCTGAGGGCCTCTTCCTCCAGCAGAGGGCCCCCTCTCTCTCCAGAACCACAGACCTAAAGACTGTGCCTCATTCATTCCCTGTGAGGTGGCACCAGGCCTACTGGCCTCTCATTCTCCTGGGCTGGGCGGTCGTTCCCTGTGCCTACTGCCAGCACAGACTTGAGCAGGCATCCAAGAGCAGCTCTGTTCCCCTCCATATGACTCCTCCCTGTGTGTTCTGTTACCAGGTGAGGAACAGAGCACGAGCGTGGGCCTTGACTCTAGCCCACTAATGCTCACACGCAGGAAACTTAGGGGTCTCATGGCTGTGTGTGCCTGTAAATCCAGCACTTCGGAGGCTAAGGCAGGAGACTCACTAAGACAATAGGTTGTAGCTAGGCTACATAGTAGTTCCAGGCCAGTCTGAGCAACATGCCAAGCCCTGTCTCAAATGCTAGGAGCATGGAGGTTCAGATTGCTACTCTGCTCTGACTGGGTAGCCCATAACTTCCAGAGCCTCAGCTTCCGCGGTTGTGAAATGGCCTTAGGACGCAGAGAGTGTAGAGCTCCTCACACAGTATGCGTCAGATGCTTGGCATCCATTCTGTGGCAGTTGCTTTGAGTATCGTCGGCTGTGGTCGGTGGAGGCCCCACAGCAACTGCCTGATGTTGCTCAGAGCTGGAGGCCAGGAAGAATAGAAAGCCACCCGCCAATGACTGGCCAATGACTGGTTCCCCTCAGGACTGTGAGGACCCCAATCCCCTCATCCGGGCCCTGGCTGTGAGGACTATGGGCTGCATCCGAGTTGACAAGATCACAGAGTACTTGTGTGAACCACTCCGGAAGTGCCTGAAGGATGAGGATCCATATGTGCGCAAGACAGCGGCTGTGTGTGTGGCCAAGCTCCACGACATCAATGCCCAGCTGGTGGAAGACCAGGGTTTCCTGGACACGCTGAAGGACCTCATCTCTGACTCTAACCCCATGGTAAGTCGCTAACAGTCACTGGGATGCCTCCACGGACTCCTGGATTGCTTGAGAGGACGAACTGAGTTGGCTTTCCACCTTAGAAGTCAGAGCCTTGCCGAATATCTAATTGTGATTCTTCCTTGCGATGGTTTGCAGGGAAATAGGCCTGGGTTTCCTGTGACCCTCTCAAACTAGCCACATGTAGGAAAGCTGCCCAATCTTTCAGAGCCCTGCTTGTCTCAGCATTAGATTTTTAAGAGGTCACACACCTGACCTCAGCTGGCCTGGTCTGGCAAGCAGTGACTACTGTCAGTGCTCTTGTCCATCCGTCAGTTGCTCTCGTGTCAGTAACTCCTAACCAAGACCTAACCATTTCTAGGCATGTAGTCCTCTTCCTTGTAGGGTTGAAATGGTGTCACCTTCTTCTACAGAGTAGAAGACAGGACACCAGCAGGTATTAGGTGGAACCCAGTCTCCTCACTCATTGTGATGGCAGGAGTTTGTAGTAAAGTAAAGTTTGTTGGGTCCTGTAATCCCAGCAATCAGAAGGCTGAGGCACGAGGATTGAGAGTTAAAGGCCAGTCATTGATAAATAACAAGATTTTTCTTAGCCGGGCGGCGGTGGTGGCGTGCGCCTGTAATCCCAGCACTCGGGAGGCAGAGGCAGGTGGATTTCTGAGTTTAAGGCCAGCCTAGTCTACAGAGTGAGTTCCAGGATAGCCAGGGCTATACAGAGAAACCCTGTCTCGAAAAAAACAAAAGAAAAAATGGGGAAAAAAAGATTTTTCTTTTTTTTCACCCTTCCCTTTCTCCCTTTTGCTCCAACCCCACTCGCTCCCAGCCCCAACTCACTCCAGGCCCAGGTTTTTTTCTTTGTTTTCTCATTATAGATGGTTGTGAGCCACTATATGGTTGCTGGGATTTGAACTCATGACCTGGAAGAGCAGTCAGTACTTTTAACTGCTGAGCCATCTTACCAGTCCAAGATCTTTTCTATAAATTGAAAACTATGTAAGAAAAAAAGATGGAATATTTAAAACTGCTTCCACTCAGTATCCAACAGAAACACCCGCCGATTGCTCATAGATTAAAGACTGCTAACTAGAACACTGTGTCAGAGAGGAAAGTTGAAAACATTGTAGATGTGCAGGAAAGAAGTTGTGATGGCAGAAACATTTGGTTAACCCCTCTAGAGCCTACACTCTTCCACTACCCGCAGCCTTGAAGAGATCTGTAGGATCCTTGTGTCCCTGAGAGGCACAGCTGACAACCACTGCAGTGCGCACTCTGGCCAGTAGAGGGAAGTGGGGTTACTGACAGGCACCGCCTCTGCGCTCCCTGACTTTAGCAGTACCTCCAGCCTCTACCCTTCTACCATCTCATCCAGGTGGTAGCAAATGCAGTGGCTGCCCTGTCAGAGATTGCGGAGTCTCACCCCAGTAGCAACCTGCTTGACCTGAACCCACAGTCTATCAACAAACTGCTGACAGCCCTTAACGAATGCACTGAGTGGGGCCAGATCTTCATTCTGGACTGTCTGGCCAACTACATGCCCAAGGATGACCGTGAGGCCCAGAGGTGAGCAGACGGAGCCCTTGCTTACCAGCTGCATTGGATATGGTCCTCATGGCGCTCTGAGTCGGGCTCAGACCCAAATGGGCCTCTTTCCAAGACTGTTGTTCCTAGCATCAGACACACTGTAAGGGAACTAGCCAGCTACTCATCTCTAGAGTCGTGCTGTCAGTTGTATGGTTGCAGGTAGTGAGCTTCCCGCTCGCTATGAACACAGATGGGGCCTGGCTAGGAACGGACAAGGATCTATCTGGGTTGAATCTAGAGTTTTGTAGCTTCACAACCACTAAATTTTCTAGGTACCTGATCTCTGCTAGGTGCCTTCAGCGTTAGGTAATCTTCAAGTCTGTGAGATGTATCCTATCATCCTCAACCACCTCACAGACAAGGAGACAGAATTAGTGAGGGGGAGGAACTTGTAGTTCACCCAGATGGATCTGTCTACCGCCATGAGGGAGTGAGTGAGTGCTTCAGCAGTGGGGAGGAAAGAGTTGACAGTCAGAGGTATCTGCCCCGTGCCAGGCTCTGCTCTCAGTCTGTTCACTTACATGCCTGCAAGCCTATGATGCAGACATGATTGCATCAACTCTAAGATGGGGAAACTGAGGCTCACTGTGTCTTGGGCCTGTGAGTCAGTAGGCGGTAGACAAGGAGGACTTCCTCCTACAGAAGATAATCTGTTTTAGCCGGAGATTAAGTTTGGTTGGTAGAGTGCTTGCTGAGCATACGTGAAGCCCTGCGTGCTGGTCCCAGCGCTGCGTCAACCTTGCATGGTGGTGGTGAGTAGCCTCAGCACTTGGAAGTGGAGGCAGGAGGATCAGCCTGTTAAAATCAGTAGTAGAACACTTGACTCACAGACATGAGGCCCTAGGTTCAGTGCTAATACTGGAAGGAAAAATAAAAACAGGGAAACAAGGGGACAGCCTTGGCTTGAGAAGCTCATTGGCTACATAGCAAGTTTAAGGCCCATCTGGGTCACATCTGTCTCAAAAAAAATTAAAACAAAAAAACATGTTATTTTGAAAACTTAAAAGGAGCTTTTCCCTGTCTCTCTCTTGGCTCTGCTGGAATTGCTGGGCCGCAGCATCTGTGAGCGGGTCACTCCTAGGCTTTCCCATGCCAACTCTGCAGTGGTGCTGTCTGCGGTGAAGGTGCTGATGAAGTTTATGGAGATGCTGTCCAAGGACCTGGACTACTATGCCACACTGCTGAAGAAGCTGGCCCCTCCCCTGGTCACACTGCTGTCAGCAGAGCCAGAGCTGCAGTATGTGGCTCTGCGCAACATCAACCTCATTGTACAGAAAAGGTACAACGACTTCCACGTGTTTGCCATGTCCTAGAGACAGGGACCCTCATGGGAAACTGATCCGTCACCATGTAGGAAGCCTAAAGAGTAGAAGGGTTCTCAGCCAGAGTTCCTTTCCCCTCAGGGCGTCCTTGATAATGTCTGGAGACATATTTGGTTTTCACAAGTAGAGATTGCTACTGGCATCCAGTGGGCAGAGACCAGGGACACTGCTCAGTATCCTACAGTGCTGTACAGTCCCAGGTCAGTGGTATCAGCACATTGGTCAGCCCCAGAGAGGGCCGACAGGGAAAGGTAAGCACGATGCTGCTTTGCCCTGACATTGGCCAGCTCAGAGCCTGTACAGTCCTTGAGATCTGGAGACTTCGTATATGTGCAGTTTGCTTGGGGACAAAGTTGATAGGTCTCGTTGAAATCCTCAAAATTGGAGACATTAGAAATGGTGAAAGATCGTGGGCTTGGCGTAACCTCAAGGCCTAGGGAGAAATAGAATGCTGGGCAGCCTGCTTTCTTCCTCCTAAGGTGGTGACTCAGGAAGTCACTGCTCCCAAGGAAGGGGGTCCAGCGCTAGATGGGGAAGGTCTAAAACGCCATGAGCAGCACCAGTTTGAAATGTCACAGAAATGACCTCCTCTGAGGCAGCCCTGAGGGAGGGCATCTTGCAGCTGGGGTGGGCTCTACCTCCTAAATTCTTCCCCTGGCCTTGAATCTAGTAGATCTCTCTGTAGCTGGGGCTTAGCGATGGCAACTCATTCCTGCTGTCTGCTGCCAAGAACCAGGACCACGGTGGGCAAGCCCTGGGAAGGTGGTATACCATACTCTTCGTCACAGCATCTGTCTGGTTCTTGATATTTCTTAGAGGACTAAAGATATTTATTGAGCTGGGACATTTGCTAAGATTTGGAAGGTAAACATGGGTAAAGTATCCTAAGTCCGTATGCAATGTGATGATAATTGGACTTTGCTGTTGCAGTGTGGGTGTCTGTACCAGTGCCATGGGTCACTGCATTAGTTAGAACACAGGAACTAGGTCAGCATGCAAGGTCCTCTGTGTTGTATTTAACACAATAATCTCTTAAGACATTGTCTGTGTCACGCGGCCATGACCTGTGCCAGCCTGACATGATTGGGCAGCCTTTGTCAAGTCTTGCTTATGGAGGTCATCTTCCTATTACCCATCTCACTTACCTCTCCACAGAGCACCCAGATCTTATTCAGCCAGCCTCTCCACACAGGTTTGTCTGACAGCACGGACTCCTGAGTTCCTCCTGAGTTGCCCCCATCACAGAGCTTCATCTCTGGCTATAACTTGGTTTTAGAATTATTAATTTCTGTCTTGGAAAGGGCATAGAAGTAGACATTAGATGGTGCCTTTTACCTTGTTCTTATCCGTTTAGTGTGTGACAAATACAAGCTTTATAACCTTTCTGAATTTCCTTTTCTTAGAAAAAACATGTCCTGTGGGACCATTGAGGGCAGCAGGCAGCAGCGGATGAGCAGTGGGCACACACTTAGCTAGCTCATCAGGTGACAGTTCCTCTTAGCAAGTGCCTTCATAAAGCAGGCATTGATGATCCTAGATGTTTCATCTCCCTCACAAGAGTCTGTGTGTCTTCAGACTCACCCTTACGGTCTGAAGCTGGCTAGTATTTCCCAATAGTCAGCCGCTGTGCTCCCCCCTGAAACTTTCTAGAATGCCTACAACTCGGTCATAAAGGAGAGTATGGAAGAAGTCACAAAAGGGTTCCTCATGGCCTTTCCCTCTGCTGGAGGATCACAAAAGACAACATGTGTGCAGTGTTCCTGCCCAGGGAGCCTAATTGACCCAGGGTACATTAGGGGTACACTCCAATAGCTCAGGACTCCAGAAGGAAAGCAGGGTTTGAGCATAAACCATATTATTTGCAAGTAGTGCAATCAACCATTTTTATTATTGAATGAACAGGACAACTGTTCCCAGAGTTTAATTCATACACACCAGATCTCAGACTAGCAGATCCAGCCGGGCCTGTGGTGGGAATTGTTCCTGCATAGTTTGTTCTTATTTCATGGGTTGGAATCAAAAGCTGAGATCACACATTGGGATTAAAACCCTAGCCTGCTGCCTGCTAACCTTGTGAACTGTTTTTCTTTTCTGAGATATGGTCCAGCAAGCTGTAGCCGAGCAGAACCACTGCTGATAATCACACAATCTTATTAGAGGTTCTGCCTCCCTAGAAATCATATGTCACCTGGAGCCCAGGAATTCCCCCAGCAGATGTGGAATAGCTTCCTTGAAAGTCTTATGATAGCCAGGCGGAGGTGGCGCATGCCTTTAATCCCAGCACTTGGGAGGCAGAGGCAGGTGGATTTCTGAGTTTGAGGCCAGCCTGGTCTACAGAGTGAGTTCCAGGATAGCCAGGGCTACCCAAAAAAAAAAAAAAAAAAAAAAAAAAAAAAAAAAAAGAAAGAAAGAAAGAAAGAAAAGAAAAGAAAAGAAAATTTTAATGATGTTTGTTTGTTTGTTCTCTGGGCATCCTCCCCTGCCACCAGGCCAGAGATCTTGAAGCATGAAATGAAGGTTTTCTTTGTGAAGTACAATGACCCCATCTACGTGAAGCTGGAGAAACTGGACATTATGATCCGCCTGGCCTCCCAGGCCAACATTGCCCAGGCAAGCAAGCAGAGTACGGTGGTGTGGGGCACAAGCTTTGGTGTCAAGACAACTTCCGTACTAGCTGTGTCTGTAGGTCAGATCAGCTAAGCATGCTTGGTATTGACAGTTTGTCTCAGAGAGAGTTCAGCATTGGGGGTTGGGGTTGGGGTGCAGAGCATTGTAAGCAGACAAAAACAACTAATGTTTTTATTACATTCTTAAAGCTGTACACACAGATACACTTCTGAAGTCCCAGATACTTGGGTTCCTGAAGCAGGAGAATCACTTTTCCTGAGATCAAGACTATCCTGGGCAACATGTGTAGGCTTCCTACACATAGGAAAGTTCACATAGCCTCCCTGTTGCCTGCCATTTGTTCACTAAGGAGTGATAATGGGCACCCAGGGGTGACGCTCAGTGAGTAAAGCACTTACTAGGGGCAGCTAATGAAGACTTGAAATTGATGTCCAGAATCTGTGTTTAAAAAGCTGAGTGTGGGAGCTAAAGAGATGGCTCTGTAGTTGAGAGCACTCGCTACTCTTTCAAAGGGCATGGATTTAGTTCTCAGCACCTGCTTCAGGTAACTCACAAACACCTGTAACTCCATTTTCAGGGTATCTGCTTTCTGTCTTCTGTGACACACACACACACACACACACACACACACACACCCCAATAAAAAAAAATAGATCTTTAAAAAAACCAACTAAGCTGGGCGTGGTAGGGCGCACCTGTGAGCTCAGCACTTGGGAGGCAGAGGCAGGCAGATTTCTGAGTTAGAGGCCAGCCTGGTCTACAGAGTGAGTTCCAGGATAGCCAGGGCTATACAGAGAAACCTGTCTCGAAAAAACAAAACAAAACAAAAAAACAACTGAGTTTGGTGGTGTACCTTTATAATCCCAACACTGGAAAGGTGGAGACAGGTAAATTCTTAGGGCTGGCTGGCCAGCTAGCGTAGCTTCATCCGAAAGCTCCAGGCCAGTAAGAGATTGTCTCAAAAAAAAAAAAAAAAAAAAAAAAAAGCACTGTGGGAGGAGGGGACCAGGAAGCGGGGCAACATTTGAAATGTAAATAAAGAAAAGGTGGATGATTCTGAGAAGTGACTCCCAGGGTTGTCCTCTGGCTTCTACATGCATGTGCACACATATATATAGACATACCCTTTGCCTCCAAAAGCAGTAGTTGAGGCTGGGAATGTAGGTCAGTGGTTAGAGCATCTACTTAGCACACAAGGCCCTAGATCAGTCCCCAGCACCACACACACAACAAAATGTCCTTGAATGCAGTAGCTGCTAATATAAAGCAAAGGTGGTCGTACCCTGCCATACAGTCATCCTCTACCTACTTCTGGGTTATCTTCCTTTGAGGAACCTAATGACACTCTCTCCAGGCCTTCATGTGAGCAAGCAGCAGAATCGCGTGCTTTCAGTGTTTGTGCATTCCTGTTACCCAAGACTTGTAGCAGGTTTCTCTATCAGATCCATCTAACTTATTTTTGTTTGGAGCACAGGTATTGGCAGAACTCAAAGAGTACGCTACAGAAGTAGATGTGGATTTTGTACGGAAGGCAGTGCGTGCCATTGGCCGCTGTGCCATCAAGGTGGAGGTGAGTAGGTTCTGAGATTCCGTTCTTAGGCAGGGAGGGGGGTGGTGGTCAAAAAGCACTGTTAACCTAAACTCAATAGGTCTGTTGGTGGCTTAAAGATCCTGAAATAGCTAGTTATAGTCAGTACAGACCCTTGAGAAAGTTAAGGTGTTATCCCCTTGATGTTTATTTGTTAGGGCCCTCCTGAGACTTCTGTACCACTGGGCTATTGTTGTGTGTATAAATGAAAGCGAAAGACTAGGAACAGAAACTTTGTGGGTTTAGTCATAGCAGCCCATTTTATGGAACAAGCCAGAGAGACGGGGACAAATAAGGTCACTCAGCCTTTGGACTCTGCCTGGAGGAACTCTCCAGCCCAGCCCGCACTGTAAGAGCTGCACCCTGGCTTTCTTATCTGTCAATGTGTCCTTTTCATCCCGAGCCTTCTGCTGGCCCTTTTTCTCTACCTCCTCCACAAGGGAGAGTGGTCTGTTCTCATGCTAAGATAAGGAAGGTGGAGCAAAGTGACTTAAGCTCCTTGGCCTTGGCATGGTGATAGTCCTGTTGGAAACTGTGTACCCACACTGCCTTTTTTCCCACAGCAATCTGCAGAGCGCTGTGTGAGCACATTGCTTGATCTCATCCAGACCAAGGTCAACTATGTGGTTCAGGAAGCCATTGTGGTCATTAAGGACATCTTCCGCAAGTATCCCAACAAGTAGGTGCCAACTCTTCCTGATTAGAGGACAGCCTGGCTTCCCCTTCCTCGTCTCCTTTTCCATTTCAGAAGCAGCTTTCTCAGAAGAAATGTTTGTCTTTCTCCTTTTACCCAAACTGGTCATCAAGGCCAAAATAAAAGCAGCTAAACTCCAACAGCTAAAACATCTCCTATCTCCGGGCAGTAGTAGTGCTTGCCTTTAATATCAGCAGTTGGGAGACAGAGGCAGGCAGATCTCAGTGAGTTGAAGGCCAGCCTGGTTTTCATAGGACAGCCAGGGAAATACAGTCTCAAAACCAAACCAAAACATACACACTATCCTTAGCTGCTCCTCTCTCTGTCTCTGTCTCTGTCTCTATCTCTGTCTCTGTCTCTGTCTCTCTCTCTCTCTGTCTCTCTCTCTCTCTCACTCTCAATCACACACACACACACACACACACACACACACACACACACACACACTCCCTATCCTCAGCCTCTCTCCAGGTCTGGGAAGCTGCATGTCTTCATTGGCTCTCATATTGGCTCAATCATGCTTTCCCAGGTATGAGAGTGTGATAGCCACTCTGTGTGAGAATCTGGACTCACTGGATGAGCCCGAGGCCCGCGCTGCTATGATCTGGATAGTGGGCGAGTATGCTGAGCGGATCGACAATGCAGATGAGCTGCTGGAGAGCTTCCTGGAAGGTTTCCATGACGAGAGCACCCAGGTGAGCCTTCCAGTGGGCAGAGCTGTTGCTGAGCCCCTGGCCCACTTCTGGCCTTAGCTCTTTTCCCTCCCCTCCTCATACTGCATTGCTGGTGTGAGCAGGTATGAATTGACAGGCTCTGTGTGGTCCCCTTTTCTCCCCCACAGCAGTGCCTCAGAAGACACAGCACAGTCTGGCATGTGTGAAAAGTAATCAGAAGTTTCTGGCTTTGTTTTTTATTTCATATTTATCTTTGGTCATACATTGACATGGTTCAAAATAGAAGTGCTGCAGGGACTTTACAGTGAAGATTCTTCTTCCAACTGCTTTCTCAGCCATAGTTCTTCCTGGTACTAGCATCCTTGGTTTCTCGGTGATACAGAGGTTGTAGGGGTGTATGCATAGTCCTATAGTAGATATGTATGCACACATGCACATTCACCTGTAGCCAGTTCTTACTGTTCTTGGCATCTGTGTTCCATAACTACTACAATTCCTGAATAACAAAGGACTGAGCTAGCACTCAGAAGAGACATAGAGTTAGGTCCTGTGAAGTCTAGATGTTTTTATCAATTGGTCAACATGTAACATCATTGATTCATTAGCATTGAACTCTGGCCAACAGCTCTGTGACTTGTGCTTGACTAAAGTTTATCTAGCATACATATTTCTCAAGGGAACATTCCAGCCTTCTGGACAAGCACTACAGCATCACAGCTTAGAGACCGGTTTTTTGTTTGTTTGTTTGTTTGTTTAGTTTGTTTTGGATTTGTTTTTTTCGAGACAGGGTTTCTCTGTATAGCCCTGGCTGTCCTGGAACTCACTCTATAGACCAGGCTGGCCTCGAACTCAGAAATCCGCCTGCCTCTGCCTCCCAGAGTGCTGGGATTACAGGCTTGCGCCACCACCGCTCAGCATAGAGACCATTTTAAATGAGGGAAAGGATACTTTTTTACAGGATGAGAACTAGAACAAAGGTAGAGTCAGCCTTGCCTTGTCCAACCTCAGCTTGGACCTCTGCATCAGGTAATTTTGTTTCCAATGCGCTGCCTGTATGTACAGGTGACCAGACAAGCCCTGTGCAAATACTGATTTTAAAGGGCAACAAGAGGCAGATTTACAAGCATAGAAGCAGGCTGTGGCAGTGTACACATGTAATCTCAGAGTTTTTGAGCTAGTTTGTCAGATGTTTGCGGTCATCCTTGGCTATGTAGAGCGTTTGAGTCTGGCCTGGGTTACATGAGACGTGGTCAGTAAACACAAAGCTGGTGGGCTGCTGAGATGACTCAGTGCATAGTCTCCTCCACCCAGCCTGACATCTGAAATTCCATCATAGGAACACTCTTGCTGTTAAGAGAGAACATGTCTCATGGCATGCACAGCCATTCACATACATACAGATAATAAACACCTGTAATAAAAATAAAACTAAGTCTTTACAAGTGTGGGGACATAAACCCTATATATAGTAGTCCACAATCCAATTTCAGATTGCTTAGGAGCTCGCCTCTGCCCTTAGGATATACCTGAGAGGCGTGCCAGCATCAATTTATTTGTCCTTTTAAGTACATTGGACATTTATGTGTCTAGTCTATTATAAATGTACTGCTGTGATAGGCAGCATGGTGTAGAACTGAGTATTTCAGGGATGAACCCTTAAGCAGATAGCTTGGAGAGATCTGGGTAGCACTTGCCTGATTTTGTTTGGTAGAGAGGTTGTCCTGATTTGACCTCCCATCTCAGATAGTACTTCCCTGCCTCTTACACTTGGTTTGAGCAGCTCAGAAGGTAGTGGATATAGTTTGTCTGCGAATTAGGAAATGTCTTCTGCCCAGTGCAGGCAGTGTGACCTAGTAAGTCCAAGCATGCAGAGTGGAGTCAGAGACCCACCCCAGAGCCCACACCTCTCATCCCTCACTCTCACTTAACGACGACTATGTTCATCTTAACTTGTGTCTAGCCCATCAGAAGTATTCGTCAGTGGTAGTGTTGACCTGGGGCAGAATTAGACTCAAAGGGGAAGTGGCTCAGGAGAAGCAGAGCCTGCTGGTCCCCACAGCCCACATGTCTCAGCAGCTCAGGCCTCCCCATACCCCTGCTTGCATTATGGTGCTGAAGCTGTCCCTGCCACTTCCATGGCTTTACCTTGGTCACAGTCCCACAAGCAGGGTTACAGTGGGTAACAGTTCAGGCTCAGTCCTTAAAGTTTTAGCAATTCCCATGGAAAGAGAACTTTTACACCAACGGCCCAACAGAAGCCCCAAAATCTGTCTGTGTTTTCTGGAGCCATTTACCAAGACCGATCAGCCAGTTGTTCATTCTGATCTGTATGGATCAGAAGAGACGGAATGGCATTCTCTGAAGGAGAGCCAGCAGAGTGGGCGCTAAGTGAGCAAAAGCAGCAGATGTCTGCAGAATCTCACTGCCGCTAACCTCCCACTGCCGCCCGCCGCCCGCCTCTGTGCGGCTTCATTTTTACACCAGACCTGTCTGTGGCTCCCAAGATGGCCAGCCTTGCCTGGATCGTTTCTGCCCTGTAACCAAGTCCTCCTTAAGGCGGAGGATTGCCTCATGGTATAAACTGCCAAATATTTGGGTAAATCTTGTAGCCTCTTCCTGCACAAGAATAAACCTGCTAAAGAGCCAGGGATTGGGGAAGTTGGAAGGAAAATCTGAGTCCGGAGTCTATAGGAAAGAAAACATACCTGAAATTCTGAACTCACTTTCCATGTTCCTTAAATTCACCAAGCCCTTGCTGGGTGCACTGGCGGGCGCACAGCTCCAGCCCCCGCCCTTGCTGGGTGTGACAGCCACAGCTCCAGCCCCAGCGCAGCTGCGCTCACCAGGGTTATTGCCATTTAGCTCTGACTTTTGCAGCTGGCCAAGAGTTACACCCCATCTACAGATGAGGACACTACCTCAGTAATTTAGTGACTGTTGGGATGAAGAGTCAGTGTCCAGCTGAGGAGTGGCCTCACTCTAGCTCCTGACAAGTGCTGTGGGTTGTTTGCACAGCTCCCAAGACCCCAGCTCCCATCCGAAGCAGGCTATTGCTTTTTTTCCTCTTTGTTTTTTTTGAAGGGTGCTTTTGCAACAGGGTTTCCATACATCTTAGACTGGCCTCCAACCAGTATTTCTGACTTGCTTCCACTCTTCAGTACTGGGATTGCAGGTATGGACCACTCTCAGTTCAGGCCATGTCTTCCTCACTGACTGAGGGTGACTGGCTGGAGTCCTGTGTAGAAGCTGCACACTGTGTAGAAGCTGTCTCCTGCCTTGGACAGAGCAGCGGCTGTTTCTCCTCCACTGACCCATGTCCACAGATGGCAAGAGGCTGCGGGCGAGCTCATGCCCAGAAGAAACCTCTCCTTTAGGTTTTTATTATTTATTCTTTTTGTTTTTTAAGATTTATTTCATGTCTGTGAGTACACTGTAGTTGTCCTCAGACACCCAAGAAGAGGGCATGAGATCCCATTACAGATGGTTGTGAGCCACTATGTGGGTGCTGGGAATTGACCTCTGGAAAGCAGTCAGTGCTCTTAACTGCTGAGCCATCTCTCCAGCCTCCCCTCCCCCTACTTTTTTTAAGGAGCATGGGAGGGCACAGTTACAGCTCCTGAGTGGAGACCAAAGACAACTTTCAGGAGTTGGTTCTCTTTCCACCTTGTGAGTGAGTCCCAGGGATCGAACTCGGGTTCAATCAGCCTTAGCAGCAAGCATCTTTACCCACTGAGCCATCCCACCAGCCCACCCTCTCCATGCCTAGTCCTACAAGCCAGGGAGATGGCACCACCTCACCAGTGCTGCTGCCGCTGAGCTGCCTGGACCATTGCTTCCAGCTTGTCAACAGACCTGTCCCAGGCTGACACAGAGAGAAAGACTCAGGAAGGACATCTGCATGGTCTCATGCACACGGTTTTCAGCCATGAATTTCTCTCTCCCTCCCCGCCTCCCTCTCTCTCCCTCCCTTTCTCCCCCCCCCTCTCTCCGTTCCCCCCTCTTCTTTCTGTTTTGTTTTTGTTTTTTGAAACAGTTTCTCTGCATAGCCCTGGCTGTCCTGGAACTCACTCTGTAGACCAGGCTGGCCTCCAACTCACCGAAGTCCACCTGCCTCTTCCTGGGGAGTTCTGGGATTAAAGGCGTGCGCCACCACTGGAATGCTTCCTTCTTGTGCTCATAGTCGATAGCATCTAAAATGACTTGGTGGCTCATGCCTGTAATTCCAGGACTTGGGAGGCTGAGGCTGGAGAATCGCTTTGTGTTTAGGCCAGCCTGAGTAAGTTAAAAATGAGTGATCAGCCCGGGCTATGGAGTGTGAGCCTGCATCAAAAGCAGAACAAGTAAATAAAAATACAGTGAATATTTTAAAACCGTCGGCACTAGACAGATACTCAAGCTTCTGGACTCTGGGTACATGGAGCCCTGGGAAAGGAATTCAGCAACTGACTCAACATGTGGTTTGAACCACATCCACTCCAGTCTTGGAAAATCAGTAAGCTAAGCCATCCACCACCATGACCAGGCCCTTCTAGAAGACATGGCGTATATTTCGAATAGCTGCTCAAACAGGGCCCAACATGGCCCCTCTTTTAAAAACCTAGACAATCATAGTAGCCTGTGGCTAGGAGGGCCTAGTGTGCTCTTTCAGCATGCATCACAGCACAAATTTCTGGAATTTCTTATGTGCCTCCTGTTCCCTGGCACTAGCCTAAGCAGTATAGAATTAACAGTGAGCTAGACAAACCCTATCCCCACCCATCAAAAGCTCGCAGTCAGCCCATTGGGGTGGCACACAGCACTCAGAAGGCAGAGGCAAAGTACTGTGAGTTCCAGGACAGCCAGAGCTATATAGTGAGACCTGTCTTGAAAAAAAAAAGTCAAAGCTCACAGCCATGGAGACAGCCTGGTAGCTGTAAGGACGTAGAGGCGACTGGCAATGTGGGGCTGAGGAGCAGCGTGACAATGATAGGAGTGCCAGCAAGGCCGAGGACATCTCATGGAATGGAGGGCTTGAGGACACTTCCTACCTTATGATAGCCATGTAGCTCCTCAGTGGCGGGTTCTCTGTGGAGCCTGGCTAGCCCACATCTGCATCTCTGTGGCACCATTAACACCCAAAGTAGCATGCCAGTCTCACTTGTTGCCTTTCGAAGCAAACTTCTCTTAGAACCATGGAATTGAAGTTCTGACAGACATCTAGGAATCCAGCTGAGCCCTACCTGCCACATAGTACGATGTCCAGATCCAAGTTCCTCAGTAGCAGCCCCAAGACGAGGAGAGCTGTTGTTGGTTTCCATCTGTTCCGAGCTGCCATGCCACCCTGCCTTTGGTTGTACCTCCAGCCTATCTGCCTTGTCCCCGCAGGTCCAGCTACAGCTGCTGACAGCCATTGTGAAGCTCTTCCTGAAGAAGCCAACAGAGACTCAGGAGCTGGTGCAGCAGGTCCTCAGTTTAGCCACTCAGGTAGTGCCCACCTCTCTGCTGCTCCTCAAATCAAATCAAAGAAGCTCGATTCCTGGGAGCTGATCTCCCTCTAACCTCTTGGGTAGCACGTGTGCAAATTGATGCCAGAGTAGCCTAATCCCTGACTTCTGGGGGTCAGAGTCACAGACAGATCACATAGCATGATGTCTCCCTGAAACTGAAGAGGGTTATGTGGAAATAAATGCTGGAAGATTCACTGCAAGGTAGGGGAATGAAGACAGGAGTGGGTGTGACCTGCCGGTACTAGACATCCAAGGAGACAAAGCTGAAAGTTGGGAGCTAAGGTGTGCCCCCTAAGGTGGTTTGGAAGCCAACTTTTGGGTATGTTCAGAATCATTGGATGAGATAGGTATGGTGGTACATGCTTTTAATCCCAGCAGTTGGGAGGCAGAGGTAGGCAAATCTCTGTGAAAGTCAGCCTGGTCTACATAGTAAGTTCCTGATAATCCCTGTCTCAAAAATGGGGGTGGGGGGCAAGGAAAGGGGAAAAAACAAAAACGATGATAAGGGAGGGCCCCCTTCTCATATGGGAAGGAGTTACACAGGCTGCTCCAACCCCACCCCTCAAGGACTCAGACAATCCAGACCTTCGGGACCGTGGCTACATCTACTGGCGCCTGCTCTCCACGGACCCTGTGGCTGCTAAAGAGGTGGTACTGGCTGAGAAACCTCTCATCTCAGAGGAGACAGACCTTATTGAGCCTACGCTGCTGGACGAACTCATCTGCTACATTGGCACACTGGCCTCTGTCTACCATAAGCCCCCCAACGCCTTTGTGGAAGGCGGCCGGGGAGTGGTGCAGAAGAGCCTGCCTCCCCGCACTGCCTCGTGAGTACAGCTGCCTAGCATGGATGCAGGCCTTAGAAGATGGCCCCTGCAAAGGCCTTAGTGTAAACAAACTAGGATCCTAGCCACTTAGAGCCAGTGTTTAACTGCATATTAGGTGTCCACTATCACCTCATGTAATCTTCTGAAGTGTTGAAACAAAATGTCCATTTAACAGATAAGGAGAGTGGGTGTGGAGAGTTTGGATAGTTCAGGACTGCATCGCTAACGGGATGACTTCTACTTCCAAAGACCTGTTCCCACCACCTCTGTTGCTCCTGGTGACTGGTTTGGCCCAGTGACAGTCCTTGGAGGCTGGCATCTAGTTTCCTTTTGAGAATAAGCTAGAATATGCACAGTTGGCTCATCCCATGAATGTAAGGAGGCAGAGAGACAAGTCATATACTCCTGTGCTCACACCCCCAGACATCGAGGAGACCCAGAGCCTGACCTATGCAAAGATCTTGGAGGCTAACATGTCTTTACCTTCCCTGGAACATTCTGAAACTGTTACCCTACCTGATTCTCCCTGTGTCCAACAGGAGTGAGAGCACAGAGAGTCCTGAGACAGCCCCTGCTGGAGCACCTGCTGGTGATCAGCCTGACGTCATTCCTGCCCAGGGTGACCTGCTAGGTGACCTCCTTAACCTGGACCTTGGGCCCCCAGTGAGTGGCCCACCCTTAGCTGCCTCCTCAGTGCAGATGGGAGCAGTGGATCTTCTTGGTGGTGGCCTCGACAGCCTGGTATGTCCTCGGTCCCCAGGTGATGTTATTGATCTTCAGAGGAGCGGGCTTTGCTGCCCCTCTTTGCTGTATCCAATGGGAGGGTGTGTGAAATGCTCGTTCTGCTTGGTGCTGAGCGTGTAACTCCAGGCTGAGGTGGCTGCAGCCTGTTAGGCTGTGCCTGGCTTTAGGAGCCAGGTCTTAGTCTACTCACACTCGGGCTACCCGCCAGGGAGAGCCACCCAGCCAGGCCTCCATGGAAGGGCAGGGGTAGAATTCCCTTCTGTCCCTTGAGAGAGGGATGGTAAGCCTGGACCAGGCAGCTTCTGAACCTTCACCTTGGTGTTGATAGTCTGGCCACGAGAGAGCCTAGGACAAAGTACAAGTTATGACTCAGGGTGTGAGGGAGGGTGCCAGGCTAAATAAAGCCATGAGGAAGGGCAGTGTTCTTCAGAGGGATGGGCTCTGGGCCTCAGAACAGACTCCTCCCAACTAGAGCCACTGTTAACTAACCTATCTTTCTTTCTCTTGTCTCATGTTCTTTCCTTGCCTCTCTCTCTGCATGTTGCTGCCTGTCTCTTCACCCTGCCTGCTTCTGCTTGGAGATGGGGGATGAGCCTGAAGGGGTATGGTTCAACCCTCTGTCACCAATGCTTTGTGCTGAACCTTGGCCAGTGGTCCATGTCTGAGCAGTCTCTGCTTTGATTTCCTGGCATGCAGTTGCCTCTGGCCACCATGCCCACAAATTCTCAGTGTACACAACCCCATGACAGTGACGCCTTGTCATCCTAAAGACTGCTGGCCCTCAGCCCTGAGCTTCTCACCTAGAGGGGGGCCCCGTATGCTAGAGGCTCCTCTTGGATGACTTGAGTCTTCTCCCAGAGTTCACTCCTTGAGGTCCAAGACCTGTGGGACTCTGGGGTACTCAGCCTCTTTCCCACCTACTTCACTTTGTCTTGTTTCTGCTACTTGAAGTTGATGTGGAGGGTGGTCCTGTTCTTACCCCACTGTTTTCAAAAGAGCCAGGTGACTGTTCCTCCTGGGCCCCTAATGTCCCTGTCTCATGCATGTCTTTGATCCAGATTGGAGATAGCAGCTTTGGGGCGCCTTCGGCATCGGTGGCAGCAGCACCAGCGCCGGCCAGACTTGGAGCACCCATCAGCAGTGGCTTAAGTGACCTCTTTGACCTGACCAGTGGTGTGGGCGCCCTGTCAGGATCCTATGTAGCTCCCAAAGCAGTAAGTCCTTCATGTACTCTCCTGGCTGGAGCAGAGAAAAGAAACTGGATTGGGATTGCTAAGGCCTCCACTGAACTCAGCCCTGAGAGGATGGGCCAGAGGGGTGCAGTCCTCTGCCCCAGTCTTCACTCTTCCTGACCTCTAGCTATGGTCTCGTATCCCAACAGCCTCTGCTTTGACTGCAGCGTCTTGTCCAGGTGGCACAGTCAGCATCCATTGAGCAAAAATGGGAATGTAGTGTAAAGCCAGGAGGGAAGTGGTCTTGTTAGAGCACAGGTTCTCAGTACTGTTAGATCAGTACCTCAGAGAACTTGTCTCTGAAGAAGACTGATGGCCTGTCCACATAGGCAAATAAAAGATAACCATGTCTTCATCAGTATATGGACGCAGTGTTATAGACACAGCACACCTACCTGCCCTAGAGGACATGACAGGCATGGGTAGCGTTAGTACTTCAGCACAAGTAGTGTGGCCGGTGGTATTGTTCAGTGACTCTCAGTACAGTTCCAACAGAGCAGGTACCAGGGATGGCGATGGGAACTATAATCCCAGCACTTGGGAAGCAAGTCCTAAAACACAGTCTCTCACCCCCTTACCTCAGGTTTCCTGGAGAATGGAAAATGTGTTCCTGAGGGTGTTGTCGTCTACACAAGACATTTTGCTAGACTAGGGTTTCTTGAGGCAGAAAGCCAAGCTAGGCTCAGTGCTTGCTCATGGTACAAGGTCAGCAATAGCTGTTGGAGAGCTCTACACTAAATAATAATAATAATAATAATAATGAAATGCTTCCATTTACAACAGTTGAGCTTTAGCACTGCAAAGGGGTGGTGTTGCATAGAGCCCAAAGGAGAATATCAAGGTGCGTTAGCAGCCTAGACAGTAGCAGCAGCTTTGGGAGCACAGACAGAGCCTAAGACGGGAAACCCTTTTCAGTGGTGAGACTTGCAGGATATGAGGGGGCTGAAGCCATTCTGATGTGAGCAGCCATACAATTACAGGCACTGAGATACAGCCATTGGCAAAGCCATGGGTGAAAATAGCTAAGCTTGGCATATAAATATTAATTTATATTAACTTCCTAATATATAGTACTAGGAAGAGCACAATGTGGGTCATGTCACTTGTGCCAGAGAAGCTCTACAAGGACAAATATGGCCTAATTATTTCACAACACAGGTTAGAGGCCATGTCTGCTGAACCTTCATCTTCTGAGATCCCCATTCAGAGGCTTTAGGGCCCCCATATAAGTCTGTAAGCAGCACCTGCACCTCCGTGACCCAGCCTCACTGCTGAGTAGGTAGCCAGGATCCCAGGCAAGCCCTTAACAGGCTCAGTCTCTGAGAAATCCACATGACAGCAGCTTCGCCACATGCATCAGCAGGCTTGATGCCAGGCACGCAGCAACCTCCACAGCAGCAGCCCACAGGGTCCTCCTACAACCATATGTTAACTGTTATTCATTTTATGCTTGAGAAGTTTGAGTGCTTTTGCCTGTGGCCACTTAGCTCGTAAGTGACAGAATGTGGAATTGCATGCAGGGCAGTGACACTGTAGCCTGTGCTTCCACATCTCTGTCACTGTGCTGCGAAGTGGACACTGCATGGTTTCCATTTTGAGACAGGGTCTCACTATCAAGTCCCATGCTGGCATTGATCTATGGCAATTCTTTTGCCTCAGTTTCCAACGGGCTAGGATTGTAGACAAGAGCGACCATACCTGGCTATATACTTTGTCAGGTCACAAATCAGTCAGCAGGACCAGAGTACAGTGTGCTATAACCACAGCTAGTTACCTGCTATACAGATTGTTGACAACAAGCGCCAGATCAAAACATACTCATTAAAATCCTAACAACAGCCATTCTTGGAATGTAGAGGCAGGGAGGTCAGAAGTTCAAGACCGCTGGGCAGTGGTGGCCGTGGCGCATGCCTTTAATCCCAGCACTTGGGAGGCAGAGGCAGGTGGATTTCTGAGTTCAAGGCCAGCCTGGTTTACAGAGTGAGTTCCAGGACAGCCAGGGCTACACAGAGAAACCCTGTCTCAAAAAACAAAAACAAAAAAAGTTCAAGACCACCCTTGGCTATGTGAAATCAAACCAAACAATAGAACACTAGGGAGCCAGTGCCATCACAGGGTGACGGAGCTTTGCCACACATTTCATGACTTGAGTTCAGTTTCTGGGCACCACATGGTAGAAGGAAATCAGTAAGTCCCATGGGTTGTCCTCTGACTGCCACATGTACATCAAGGCATCTGCAGCATATGTACATATGAAATAAATAGGAAAACAGTTTTTAAAAAGTCAATCAATAGGATATAGTGGTACCCATCTCTATTCCCAGCATTAAAAGGCAGAGGGATCACCGGGCGGTGGTGGCACACGCCTTTAATCCCAGCACTCTGGGAGGCAGAGGCAGGCGGATTTCTGAGTTCGAGGCCAGCCTGGTCTACAGAGTGAGTTCCAGGACAGCCAGGGCTACACAGAGAAACCCTGTCTCAAAAAACCAAAAAAAGAAAAGGTACTTACTGGGTACCATGAGCTGGCCTTCCCTCTGTGTGTAGGTCTTAACTGATGACATCACCGCTAGTCTGGTGGAGATGATGCTCCTGGTCACATGTAGTGCTGGCCATGAGAGCTTCAGGGACTAAGCTGGAAGTAATCAGGCTCCTGGAGGGAGAGTCCTTGCCACAGGAGAGGACTTCCCTGCCTCCTTAGTCACGACTCCCTTCAGAAGCAGTAGCAAGTCATCTGTATTTCCTTCACAACACTGTTACCACTGGAGATGTTTGTCTTTCATACAAGTTCCCCACCTGCCTTGGGTAGGCATATTCCCTGTACAGAGAGCATGGAGCACCCTGTACATGAGAACTTCAGGCTGGTATAGCATGGGTTAGGAGCTAGTGAAATTCAGCCAGTTAGTGAAATTTAGTTTAGAACGCTGAGACTTTGTCAGGACTCTGAGTCTACAGTGACCCTCAGTGCAGGGTCAGATGTGACATGGTAGCTCTGTAAGCATAGAGGCCTGCTGAGGTAGGTCTGGTCTGAGCCTGGTCTGATTGTCAAGCCCGGGCTAGGCTTGCAGAGTGCTCTCACACTACAGGCCTTGGCTAGGGACTCAGTGCAGGTGGGACGCAAGGTGATCACCCTGCCAGGCGTGGGAACACACGTGCTTTCCAACGGTGGGAAATAGCAGGAGAGACATCTTGAGGGAAGGGATGAGACGAACTTGAAGTAGGCACCAGGCTCTGAATACTAGACAAGGTGGGAAAGTGTTTTTCAAGGGTTCACAATCGTGTTTGCGTTTTACAGGGTGATCCCAGCTGTTGTAGAAAAGGAGGGAGGAGGAGTCTGGGCAGCCACCTGAGGGAAGTGGTGCCTGGAGAAGCAGAAGCCTTGAGGGTAGACGGCAGGCTGCGTAGGTCTAACATGAGGGACAGGTACACCAGGGGACTTGTGGAAGCTGTCTGCTAGAACTGTAGCCTTCTAATATCAAGGAGCCAGTAAGCCATTTGGGAGACAAAGGGCCTGAGAGGCACCTGTGTAACCCAAAGGGTGACACTTACAGCTGACCTTCACAGGCAGGGTGACTCTTGCCATTTAGTTAGTAAACACCGTGTGCACAGCAGCTCCACACTCGCTCTACGCTGCAGGTGTAGATGGAACATCAAAACATTTCCCTTACTGGTCTCTGTGCAAGCAGTGAGGAGGAGAGATGGGCGAGCTTCCTGATGGGGAACTCAGAGGGCAGGCAGGACAGCGGCAGCGGCGGGTGAGAACTCCTTCCCTACTACTGTACTATCAGGTCCGGCCAGTTTCCTCAGCGGAAGACTAAACATATCTCCTGCAAGGAAGGACAGGCTTAACAGCAAGGAGAGCTCAGGCGGCTGTGGCCAGGATCCACAATGCTGTTGGGTCTCAGCTCTGACCTTGGCTTGTCATGGTGCTGGCAGGGCTCACCTGTCTTCCTCAGTATTGCCTTCTTTGACCTCTGAAGATGTCCTTTTGGTCCTCAGCTGTTCTGATACACAGCTATACCGTGATGCTGGCCCTGGGTGGGCTACATCGTCAAGGTACATTTATCATGCCGGAGTGGTAGAAGCAGGTTGATCAGAAGGCCCTTTAGGAAAGAAAAAAGGAAGGAAGAAAAAAGAAAAGAAGGAAGGGCCCCCAGGTTATTAGCTATGACTCTGGGTGGGGAAGAGACACACAGCTGCTCCTCCCTCTTCCCTACAGGTCTGGCTCCCTGCCATGAAGGCCAAGGGGCTGGAGATCTCTGGCACCTTCACCCGGCAGGTCGGCTCCATCTCCATGGACCTGCAGCTGACTAACAAGGCCCTGCAGGTCATGACAGATTTCGCTATCCAGTTCAATCGTAACAGGTGAGTCCCTGGCCAGACTCAACAGCAGTGTCGTGACCACTGTGTGGACTTGAAAGCCCCAGACAGTGGACAGGGCACCTCTGCTAACTTGCCCTCCATTGCCCAAAGGATAGTGTGTCAGAACTCACTGCTCTAAGCCAGCCACCAACCACTGGAATTGCCTTACATCTGCCTCTCCTCCCAGGCCCGAGTCACTTTTCTGTTGGGGGCAACTCTGAAAAAGTGGGTTGGGTAGTAGGCCTGCTAGCCAGCCTCCCCTGGGAGCAAGGCAGGGCTCAGCCCAGCTTTCTCCTCCTTAGACAAGGACTCACTCTGAGAATGAGTGGTAGCTGCTCCGAGCCCCATGTTTCTTATACTGCCCCAGGCACTCTGATGAGGGACCTTGGTGGCCCCTCAGGATGATTCCTCTTCCTGAGTGGCTCCAGTGAGGAGCGAACTGAGCCTCTAAGAAGTTGACTGAAGCCTGGCAGTGGTGGTGCACGCCTTTAATCCCAGCACTTGGGAGGCAGAGGCAGACAGATTTCTGAGTTCGAGGCTGGCCTGGTCTACAGAGTGAGTTCCAGGATAGCCAGAACTATACAGAGAAACCCTGTCTCGAAAACAAACAAACAAACAAACAAAAAAAAAAAAAAGAAGTTGACTGAAGGGGCAGCTTTCTCAGGAAAGCCTTAGGCAGTTTGGGGAGCTGAGGCAGCTCTGCCTCTTCCATTCACAGGACACTAGGTGCATGACTGCTCATAGCAAACCTCTGTGCATTAAACCTTTCTGGGTAGCAGATCCTAAGCCAAGGACTGTAGAGTATTAGTCTCCAAAGAGCCACCTGACAGTCTAGTAGAGCAGAGGTTACTTACTCCTTGTAATTCAAAGGCCCTGCCCAAGGTCGCAGAGCTGACAGTGATGGCAGGCCTGGGCTTCCCTCTGCATCAAAGCAAGTCATAGTCTGAGTTTCAGTTCTCAGCAGCCGTGTTCTCCCTGTAAGAGCTGGGAGCGGGTGTAAGCCAGTTCCTCAGTGAGAGTCTGTGTTCTAATCAGGAAGAGGGAATTGTATTTCTGATGTCTACCAGTATAGAAAATGGCCTATTGCTACCCTGGACATTCCCAGTCTCAGTTCAGGTTCCTTCTGCACCACTGTGACAGCCATGGGATAGCATGACCAGTTGGCGTTCAGACAGTTAAGTCTGGTCTTTCTAGGGGTGTTCATAGCTGTCTTTTGAGTTATGGGTCTTAGCAGTAAATATCTAGGCTGGCAGTTTTCCATGGAGAAACTTGTCACAGCCCCTGGTGTTGGGTGGAGGTCCTGAGGGAAGGGGCAGGGCTCTGCTGTCATGGCCTACAAGGAACCAGCCCAGAGGAGAAGCAGCAGCAGCGAAGAGCGAAGTCTTGCTGGACCCAGGTTCTTGCCTTCTGACTACATGGTCAGAGGAGCAGGGGTGCTCATGAGCTTGGCAAAGGCTGACTTAATGAAGCTGCTCTGTGCCCACCGCCCCTCCCCACACTCCCTGCAACTGCTGCGGGCCTTCTCTCTCTCTCCAGCTTTGGCTTGGCCCCTGCTGCACCACTCCAAGTGCATGCACCGCTCAGCCCCAACCAGACCGTGGAGATCTCCCTGCCTCTTAACACAGTGGGCTCAGTCATGAAGATGGAGCCTCTAAACAATCTTCAGGTGTGTTCCCACAGGGCCAGACACCTGTTTCTACCTAGTCTCAGCCATGTGGTGGATGTAGCTAACCGTATGTGCAGGAAGCCAGAGAGAATCGTGCTCTTGGCTGGAGGTGGGACCTGGGCTAGGGGACAAGGCTACAAGGGTGGGTTCTATGAGAAAACCTGCTCTGGACACCCTGCTTGGGCCCTCAGAGGTGGGCTAAGCCCAGGAATCAGGGTGTCCAGCCTTGGGGACTGACTGGAGACCCCCATGCCTAGGTGGCTGTGAAGAACAACATTGACGTCTTCTACTTCAGCACGTTGTACCCACTGCATGTCCTCTTCGTGGAGGACGGGAAGATGGGTGAGTGGGGAAGGGCCCCGGGGATTTGAGCAGTAGGACTGCAGCTAGGGAACCTGGGAAGGCTAGTGCTGTGGTAAGGATCAACAGGACAGCTTTGCCTAGGATGGGCTCTTCAGCTGATCCTGGGCCCCATGTCTGGCTCACCTCACTTGTGAGCACTGCTGCCCACCCTTTCGCTTGTCTGGACTGCAAAGAACCAAGTCAGTCACCATACCTGGTGGCTGTGCGGCTCATCACCTTTGCCACAGAACCATGTCTAACAAGCAAACTGCACCGAGGGAGGAGGAGAGGAGGTCAGATATCCGGGAAGCCAAAGGAGAGGCCGGAAGCAGAGGGCATTTGGGAACAAGCCTGTGTCCTGAGCTGAAGCAGAGGGAACTGTGGAGGAGCAAATGCCTTCACTCAGCAAACAGGCAGCACATCGGAGCCCAGACCCATTCCTGCCATGGGGTGCCAAGGGACCCCTGTTTATCAAGATCCCATCTCATCCCGCCCTGTTCACCCTGCAGACCGACAAATGTTCCTGGCCACATGGAAGGACATTCCCAACGAGAATGAAGCCCAGTTCCAGATCAGGGACTGCCCGCTTAACACGGGTGAGCCCCTCCCCCACCTCCCCCACCCCCACCCCCCATCCCCGGGATCTCACTCGCTCTCTGCCCTGTACCCACTGACTGAGGGCCTTCCGTGAATGTCTGATCCTGCAGAGGCTGCGAGTAACAAGCTGCAAAGCAGTAACATCTTCACTGTCGCCAAGAGGAACGTGGAGGGCCAGGACATGCTCTACCAATCTCTGAAGCTGACCAACGGCATCTGGGTGCTGGCGGAGCTGCGCATCCAGCCAGGCAGCCCCAGCCTCACGGTGAGAGCCCCATACCCACTGCCAGGTCCTCCACCTCCCTGCCCTGCCCAGACAGCGCTTCCCGAAACAGCCATCCAAGTCTGTGCTGCGAGGACACTTGACAGGTGTCCCTATGCCAGGGTCTCTGAGCCCAGCATGAGAACTGGTTCTTAAACTTCAACTCAACCCCATCACGTTACCCAGATAAGACACTAAGGCACATAAACACCTACCCCAGACCGAGAAATAGTATCGCTGGCTACAGGAGTTGGCCCTGCTGCTTTATGGGTGCCTGAGCCTGCCCAGGGCATGCAGATTTCAGCAGGCCATGATTCTACATCTCGAGTCAGAGCCGTCAGAGGACAGGTTCTCTGGCAGGCTGGGTATTTTGTAGAGTCCAGGCATTGCTTCCCCTGTGCACCCTTGCCTGGTGGGTGTGGCCTCTCCTAATGCTGGTGACTGTAGTGCTGGTGGGTGGGGCTGATGGTGGCTGAGGTGGTGGTAATTTCCATCTTCCTGTTCGGTTGCTGCATGTCCACCTTCCCTCCTGGCACCATGGTACAGGACTTGGAGGTTAGCAGATTGCTCTGTCTTCTTGTGCCCCACCTCCGTCCTCCGAGCAGGACTGCGCATGCCCCATCGCCTACTCTTGCCCCAGTGCGTTCTGCTTTCCCCGTCTCTCAACCTTGCTTCAGTCGGGTGCTCCCAAGGCCCAGCAGAGATGCATGGAGGTTGCCAACCCCAGACTTTCCAACCACCTGAGCATGCACGGTGTGCAGAGCCCTTAGAGAGGCCACTGCTGCTGAATCCAAAAGTCCGCTTGCCACGCCTTCATAGTTGCAGCCTCAGATAGACCTGCTGCTCTCAAGTGGAAGGGCTAGTTGGCTTCCTTCCCTTCTGCCTGGAATCTCAAGGCTCAGACCTCACCCAGCACTGAGGCAATTCCACACAGACTTGCTTCCTGTGCAGGAGCCAGAGCAATCCCATATACCTTGCAGTCCCAGGAGAGCTCTGCTCCCCCTTAACCCTTTGCCCACCAGGACTGTATGTCAGAATTGCCCGACCTAGACCTCCAGAGGTTAGAGTGGGGCAGACAGCCCAGAGGGGTGGGCTGGGTACTCCTGTCGGCTTATGAATCGAGCCGCCTGCCCGTGGCTCCAGTAGCAGAACTGACAGCAGGCGTGAGGGCTGTAAATATATTTGGTTCCTGCCAGGCTGACTGAGGGCCACCTCCTCTGCTTTCCCTCACATCTGCCCGCTCTTAGCTTCCAGCCTGCCGTGTGCATGCGATACATCCTGCTCACTTCTCCAGTGCCTGCCCGTTCTCCTTCCCTTTACTGAAGAGCCCCAGGGATAAGTTCTTTCCCTGCCTCCCCTTCTCCTGCAGCTGTCCCTGAAGTGTCGAGCCCCGGAGGTATCCCAGCATGTGTACCAGGCCTACGAGACTATCCTCAAGAACTGAAGCCCCTCTTGCACCCCCCAGCCTTCTGCCAGCCCAGTCATGGAACCCGTGGGTGGCAGTACCTCCTCCTTTCTTTGAGGAAAGGCCAGGTGGGCTCCTGAACCACCCAGGAGGCTCTCCTGATGCTAACTGAAGGCCTGGAGCAGGGCCACGTCTCCTCCTAGAGTGAAATCTCAGTGCATCTCCAGTGGCTGCTTTTTTCTATTGCTGTTGATGTGGATCAAAGGAAATGGAGCCAGCACGGCATCAGAAGCTGGGCGGGGCCACAGGGTGCTCTTCCCTCTCCTCTCCTGGGTGTGAACACGGAGCCCCCCACCGGGGTCCTAGCCCATAACCCCTGACCTGTCTCCTCAGTGAGCCCGTCCTGGGTAGAGTCCTCTGGGTGCCAATATTACTGCTTGGGACTCCAAGGGCTGGAGATGGTGATGGGCAGACATGAGCCCAGAGGAGCAGCTGGGCCAGCGCCACCCACCCCGTATAACCCCAGCCGGTGCTCTGTGACCTGCATGGCCCAGAGCCCAGCTAGGATTCTGTTCCCTTGTGCCCTGGAAGATGGTCACTGCCTACAGAACATTCCTCAGTGTCCCCTCTGTGAGTCCAGGGCTTTTAGAACAGAAATAGGGTGGATGGTGGAGCCACGGGCAGTGGAACCGCTTCTGGTGTGAGGCGCCTATGGTTTCTCTAGCATCCGCTGGCTCCTCAGTCTGTGTGCGTGACAGTGACGGGTTGTCCTGTCACTGCTGTTTGATAATAAAGAGATTCTGCTTTTGGCAGTCATGCACATTTCTTTCCCTCTACAAACTGCTTCTGGTAATTGGGGGTAATATCTGACCCTGCAGTAATTATATCTAATACATATAAATGAAAATATATATTGTATATTTACCCTTATTTTCAAAAAGAGAAAGTGAATAAAAATGATGACATCAAGTGTGTTCCTGGCCAGTGTGTCAGGTCGTAAGGCTCTTCCGGGCAGGAGTCCCACGCGGAAGCCATATGCCTGCCTGCCTGTGGTCCCGTCCCTTCTGCCTGCTGGTGTCCCTGCCACCTTCCTGCTGTGGTATCAAGTCCTCCCCAGCTGATGCTGTGTCCCCTTTGATCCGAGGGAGGGAGGGAGGGATTGCTGTTCATGTGAGTTTCCTCCTTCATGCTGCCATGGAGCAGCAGGGGTGACTGAGGGGGGTAGGCAGGAGGGGGTGGGCAGGAGGGGGTGACTGAGGGGGGTGGGCAGGAGGGGGCTGGGCAGGGTTCTGTGTGTTCTCCTGGGGAGACACCCAGGAAGAGGACTTATAAGAGACTAAAGAAACAGTTTGCCCAGGAACATGAACTACTTCCAGGAAGTTGTACTGCCCAAGGACAGTACCACCTCAGCACCAAGGTGCCTGATCCCTTGCTGCCTGCTTCCATGAAGTAATGGTAGTGGATTCAGTTTTGTGAATGTCTTGTGCAATTACGCACAGCTACTCTGGGTTCAGGACAGTAATGGGTAGTCATAGCATGCGTGAACAGGGTCCACAGTAACTTACCCCTTTCCTCAGCTCTTACAAGTTGTTGCCATCTCCTCTTTGGGGTGAGCATTGTGCTAGAAGGCCATAGCAACAGTCACTTATTCTCAGTACTTTGGCCAATTATGAATCTCTACAGTAAGCACTGCCCACTGCAAAGAGAAGCTTCCCTAATACCCAAGGCACAGTTAGCATAACAAATGACTCCCATGAAGAAGTAAGGATAGGGTCCTGGAGAATGAGTGGAGAGAAGGTTTATGGGACATATGAGGAGGGGGGAACTGGGAAAGGGGAAATCATTTGGAATGTAAACAAAGAATATAGAAAATTAAAATATATAATTTTTAAAAAAAGAAGAAGCTTCCCTAAGCAAGGCCTACAGCAACAAACATCTCAACCGCAGTAACATGCCCACTAGAGGCCAGGCCTTCTCCAGCCAGTTTTTTGTCTTATAATAAATGAGGGTTCCTACTGTGGAACAGACCTTCAGTCCAGCTAGAAAGCCATTGGCTGAGCTTACCACACACGACCGACCCACTGGCTTAGCAGGTTGCTGTTAGCAGACCGCCTGTATCCCTGGTTGAGAGGCACCATTGACAGCAGTGTGTCAGAGGCCTGCATAGCTCCTGGTTCTGAGAAAGCAGGGAGGACCCTTCCAGCCAACCCTTGCCAGATGTTCCCATGCCCCACAGCAAAGTTTATGGTATCTTCAGCAATAAGGATTTACCATCCAGTTCTAATGTGCAATCAATAACAATGAAAATTGCCTTTGTGATTTGTAAGGCTTCGGGGGTCTCTCTTGCCACCGACTTGCAGTAAGATAACATCCCTGGCCACTGGGATTTTCACCCAAAACTATTCTGAATGTGCCTTTTCCCGCCACACAGCACCTTCATCATTTAAACTCCTTCACTGTCTTTACATTTATACAAACAGATTGTTGTAGGGCTTTCTGTCACCTTCTTGGGTATTACCCATGCCTTTGTCATAAAATGTCCACGAATTCTACAGCAGTGCCAAGACACTACTACACCCTGGATAAACTTATTTTTCATCTCAGCAAGTTATTTCAGGTGCTTCTCTACGTTTGTAAGGGACTCCGAGGTTGCCATTATATAATTATATAATGAAAAGCTTTGAGAGCTGGGGACAAGACATCAGAATAACTAAGAGGTTTTTTTCATACAGTATATTCTGATCACAGTTTCCTCATCACCTCCCAGATCCTCCCCACCCATCCAAGTCCATGCATTCTTTCTTTCTAGAGAAAGCAAAACAAACAAGTACATGCTTGTGCAGAAAACACATAAATCAGAAATATGAGCCGGGTGGTGGTGGTGGCAGCAGTGGTGCACACACCTTTATCATAGCACTCCGAAGGCAGAGGCAGGTAGATCTCAAGTTCAAGGCCAACCTGGTCTACAAAGTGAGTTCCGGGGCAACCAGGGCTACACAGAGAAACCCTGTCTTGAAAAACAATTTCAAAACTACCATTGACTTCAGTTAGCTATCTATTGCTAGACATGGGACTGCCCTACAGTGTGGTTTGTATGCCCAGTGAGACTCCTCGGGAGAAAACTAATGTTTTCCTTTGCAAGCTGTTGTCAATTGGATCTAGTGTCTTGGTTAAGGATGGGAGATCATACCCACTTCCTTCTCAGTGCTGGGAACCCAGCTGGCTTGGCCCTGTGCAGGCCCTGCACATGCTGCCACAGTCTGAGTTCACGCGCCTGTCACGTAAGGCTTGCCTAAACGGCATTATCTCCTTGGTGTCGTCCATCCCACTGGCTCTTAAATCTTTCCTGCCTCTTCTACAAAGTTCCTTGGGCCCTGAGGGAAAGGATTTGATGGAGACATGCTGTTTAGGATTGAGTGTTCCGAGATCTGCCTCTGCACAGTGTCCAACTGTGGGTTTCTGTGTTCCCATCTACTGCAGAAGGCGGCTTCTCTAGTGGTGAATGAGCAAAATCCTAGACCGTGGCCATAGCAGAATGTTTTAGGAGTCATTTCATTGCTACATTCTCTTAGCAGAGCAGCAGTATTGGGTTTCCCCCTAGGTCACAGGTTCTTGGCCTCCCAGACAGTGTCAGACATGGGTTCCGTCTTATGGAGTGAGCCCTACATCCAATCAGGATGTGGTTGGTTACTCCCACTGCTCTTGTGCCAGGATATCATATAGGCAGGCCACCATTATAGGTGCAAGAGTTTATAGCTGGCTTGATGCTTACCTTTCTCTGATAGCATGCAGAGTACCTGCCAGTACCAGGACACTATTTAGTAGGGGTGAAGACTGTAGTTAGACACCAGCTCAACTTCTCTAAGACTGGGCAGTGGATATCTAGGTGTTGCCTTCAGCAATATGACTTTGTCATTGCTTTGTGGAGAGAGACCAACAGTGCTGGTTAAAGCCCGAGTTTGCTGGGGTTTCCTTGTGGCCCTTTGACCAACAACCAAATCATACATAACCCATTCCAGCACTGGAGGCTTCATTGGGTGGCAAGACATGTCTAATTGAGGCTTTGTTTCCCTGTTATTTGGTATTTTCATTTAGGTTTCTTTGTATGTATCTATGTATGTATGTGTATAATCTACTGTAGTAAGTTTCCATATTCCCTCCCAAGTGGCCCTTAGTTGTTTTATCTGCCCCTCCTTTATTCCCTCTTTCTGTTTAATGCTTCTGTTCTAGACCCCACTGCCATCTCTCCATAGGTATACATTCTGTCTCCCTCTCCTTCTCTCCACCATAGTCCTTTACACTATACCTAACTTATAAGGTTATGCAAACTGTAGCATGGCTATTGAAGGCAAAAAAACTAGCACCCACATATAAGCAATATATACCATGTTTGTCTTCGCTTGGGATGATTTTTTCCTAGCTCCATCCATTTACCCAAAAATGTCATTGCTTTAAACAGTCGGGTAATACTCCACTGTGTAAATGTACCACATTTTCCTGATCCATTCCTCTGTCGGTGAAAACCTGGGCTGTTCCAATTGTGGCTATTATGAATCGATCAGGAGTGGCCATGAATGTGTCTGTGGTAGGGCGTGGAGCTGTTTGGGTGTACACCCAAGAGAGGTTAGCTACATCCTGAGGTAGATCTATTCCCACCTTTCAGAGGAACCACCACACTGACCTCCCCACTAGCAATGAGTGTTCCCCTTACTCCACATCCTTGCCAGTAGGGACTTGCAATTTCCTTTATTGATATTGGTCATTCTGACTACTGTTAAGGTAAAATGTCAAAGTAATTTTGATTGGCATTTTCTTGATGACTAAGGATGCTGAACATTGTGTTTCCTCTTTTGAGGATTCTGATTAGCTCTGTACCCCAGTTTTTAATTGGGTTGTTTTCTTGATGTTCAGTTTTTGTTTAGTTCTTTATATTTTGTAGATATTAGCCCTCTACTAGATATATAGTTGGGAGATTTTTTTTTCCCATTCTGTAGCCTGCCACATTGTCCGAATGATGGTGTCCCTTGCAGAACAGGAACTTTCAGTTTCATGACGTCCCATCCATCTATCTAGATGTATGTCTGTCTATCTATCTGTCTGTCTATCTGTCTGTCTGTCTATCTACCTACCTACCTACCTACCTACCTATTCGCAGAGTTTCTCTGTGTAGCCCTGGCAGTCCTGGAACTCACTCTGTAGACCAGGCTGGCCTCCAACTCAAAAATCTGCCTGCCTTTGCCTCCCAAGTGCTGGGGTTACAGGCGTGCACCACCACCGCCCAGCTGCTTGGAATATCTTTTTCCTTCCCTTTACCCTCAGGTAATGTCTACCTTGATGTTGGTTGAGGTGTGAATCCTGTTTTCATATCTGTATCTTTTATTGGTAAATCAAGACCACTGATAAGAGTTATCAATGAGCAGCATTTATTGATTTTTTTGGCTGTTTTGTTAACACATAGAGTTATTTCCCCTCTTATGATTTGCTGGTCTGTGATGATTTATTCCTTGTGTTTTCTTGGGTGTGGTTATCCTCTTCAGATTGAAGTTTTTCCTTCTAGCACCTTCTGTTGATCTTGGTTGTAGACAGATTCTGCTTAAATTCAATTTTATTGTGGAATGTTTTGTGATTGAAAGTTTTTTTTTTTATTTTATATATATGAATGCTCTATCTGCATGCACATGTGCATGCTGGAAGAGGGCATCAGATCCCATTATAGATGGTTGTGAGCCACCATGTGGTTCCTGGGAATTGAACTGAGGGCCTCTGGAAGAGCAGTCAGTGCTCTTAACTCCTAAGCCATCTCTCCAGCCCCATGATTGAAAGTTTTGTTGGGTAAAGTAGTTTTAGCTGACATCTGTGGTCTCGGAGTTTGTAGAATATCTTTCCAGGCTCTTTTGGCTTTAACAATTCTCCATTGAGAAGTCAAGTGCTATTCTAATAGGTCTACCTTTATATGCCTTTCCCCTTATAGCTTTTAATATTTTTCTGTGTTCTGACATTACTGTTTTGATTATTATGTCTCATGGAAATCTTTCTGGTCCTGTCTATTTGGTGTTCTGTATGCTTCTTGTATCTTGACAGGCAACTCCTTTAGATTGGTGAAATTTTCTTTTATGATTTTGTTGAAAATGTTTTCTATCTCTTGACTTGGGTTTCTTCTCTTCTATTCCTATTATTTGTAAGTTGGGTCTTTTCATAATGTCCCAGATTTCCTGGATATTTTGTACCTGGATATTTATAGACTTAACTGTTTTTGACTGAGGTACCCATTTCTTCCATCTTGTCTTCAGTGCCTGAGAGTCTCTTTCATCTGCTGTATTGTGTTGGTGGGGCTTGCCTCTGAGGATTTTGACCTCTAGTTTTTTTTTTTTTTTCTTCAGTGTTTTTGGATTTGGTTTTTTTGAGACAGGGTTTCTCTGTGTAGCCCTGGCTGTCCTGGAACTCACTCTGTAGACCAGGCTGGCCTCGAACTCAGAAATCCATCTGTCTCTGCCTCCCAAGTGCTGGGATTACAGGCGTGCGTCACCACCGCCCGGCTTTCACAGACCTTATTAAGGCATTTAAAGCCCTTGAACAAACTCATAATTGCTGTTTTGAAGTCTCTGTCTTGTGCTTCAGTGGTGTTGCATTTCTCAGGGCTCACCATAGGGATGCTGGGTTCTGGTGGAGATGCTGACCGTTGATTGTGGTTTGCCCTGGTGTGTGTCCAGGGGTTTGCCTCTGGGCTGGGATGACTGTGACTCTAGGTGCTGGTATCTGGTCTTGCGTTGCTCTATGGATGTCCCATCCCTCGGTTTCCGTTGCTCTCTCTGGATCTCAGAAGAGATCGGAGTGGCGGCTCGGGGTTGCCTTGTGGGGAGTGTTTCTATGGGCTGGCGGGTGGTAGGGAGGAGTAGAGGAGGCTGCTTCCCAGGTCGGTATGGACGATGAAGCCTTTGTTCACAGGGTGGTTAGGGTCCCTGACTGTGTCACCATCCACCGTAAGCAAGTGCTCTTGGTCTTGGGATTCAGTAACTCAGGGATGCCCGGAGAAGGAAGGGTCATCACCCAGTTCATGGGAGAAGATCCCACGGCTTAGGCATGGCCGCAGGGCTGGGATGGCACCTTGTTTAGATCTTATCTTCCATAGGACTCTCCAGGAGCCTTCCCTGCCTCCTCATCCCGGGGTGTCCTTGGGGGTGCACATTTCTCCACCCCGCAGGGCTTTGCAGGCTCAGTTTATGTGTCTGGTTCAGCCTAGGACCAAGAGCAAGCGAGGCTGTGGTTTCTTTCACTGTACCTCCAAATGGCTGCCGCTGCCTTAGTGGTCACAGCTGGCTACAGAAAGGGCCCTGTGGACGGTGGGGAACAATCTCCACCCCGAGCATCCTTCCTTCCAAGACACAAGTATGCACAGCTTCCTCTGTCACACCAGCTTCTCATCCTGGATACTCATGGAGAGCTCAGCTGGCAATCCCTGAGTAAACATCGCAGCTTAGATGGCCTGGTCCTTCAGGGGCTGACCCCACCAGTAAAGACTCACATCATGTGCAGCCTTTGTCTGGAGCAGTTAATCAACCAATTACTGCATCCCCTTATAAGACAGACAGTGAGTGAGAGACTCTCCCAAAGAACCCAGATGTCCCTCAACAGAGGAATGGATACAGAAAATGTGGTATATATACACAATGGAGTACTATTCAGCCATTAGAAACAATGAATTCATGAAATTCTTAGACAAATGGATGGAACTGAAGATCATCATCCTAAGTGAGGTAACCCAGTCTCAAAAGAACACTCATGGTATGCACTCACTGATAAATGGATATTAGCCTAGAAGCTTGGAATACCCAAGACACAATGCACATATCAAATGGTGCCCAAGAAGAAAGGTGTGGTCCCCGGTCCTGGAAAAGCTCAGTGCAGCAGTGTAGGGGAATACCAGAACAGGGAAGTGAGAAGGGTTGGATTGGGGAACGGGGAGGTAAGAGGGCTTATGGGACTTTTGGGAGGGGGGAATCCAGGAAAGGGAAAAATCACTTGAAATGTAAATGAATAATATATCAAATGGATATAAATATAATAAATATAATAAATGGATAAATAAAGCAATGGATTTAAAAATAAAAAAAACTCAGGAGACAGCAGGTGTCGGTGAGGATGTGGAGAAAGAGGAACACTCCTCCACTGCTGGTGGGGTTGCAATGCTGGTACAACCACTCTAGAAATCAGTCTGGCAGTTCCTCTGAAAACTGGGCACATCACTTCCAGAGGACCCTGCTTATACCACTCCTGGGCATATACCCAGAGGATTCCCCAGCATCCTCTGGGAATAATAAGGATACATGCTCCACTATGTTCATAGTAGCCCCATTTATAATAGCCAGAAGCTGGAAAGAACCCAGATGTCCCTCAGCAGAGGAATGGATACAGAAAAATGTGGTATATATACACAATGGAGTTCTATTCAGCCGTTAGAAACAATGAATTCATGAAATTCTTAGACAAGTGGATGGAGCTGGAGAACATCATCCTAAGTGAGGTAACCCAGTCTCAAAAGATCAATCATGGTAAGCACTCACTGATAAGTGGATATTAGCTTAGAAACTTGGAATACCCAAGACATAATCCAAATATCAAATGATGTCCAAGAAGAACAGAGGAGTGGCCCCTGATTCTGGAAAGGCTCAGTGCAGTAGTGTAGGACAGTACCAGAACAGGGAAAGGGTGAATGGGGCAACAGGGGAAGGGAAGGGGGCTTTTGGGATTTTGGGGGAGCTGGGAGCCAGGAAAGGGGAAATCATTTGAAATGTAAATAAAAAATATATCAAATTAAAAAAAAGTCTCCAGCAAGTGGAGGCAGGAGGATCTGGAGTCTGAACTAGGCTAGCCTCAGCTACATAGCAAGTTAGAGGCCAACCTGGACTACTTGAAATGCTTTGTCAGAAAAATACACTGGGCTGGGAGAGATGGCTTAGTGGCTAAGATCACTTGTTCTTGTTCGAAGAGCCAGGTTTGAGTCCCAGCATCCACATGGCAGCTCACAACTGTAATCCCAGTCCCAGAAGCTGTGGCCTCCCTCTTCTGGCCTCTGCGCACCAGGCAAGTATGTAGTGCACAGACATACATGCAGACAAAGCATCCATACATTAAAAAATACAATTCTAGAAAATTCAAAGTAAATAAAAACAGGTTAGCAAGATGGTTCAGTGATTGAGACTGCTACTATTTTTGCATAGGACTCAACCTTGGTTCCAGCACCCGACACCCTGCAGCTCATGACTGCCTGTCACTCCAGCTCCGGGGTTGTGGCACCTTCAGGACTCTGTGGGCCCCTGTACTCATGTGCACATTGCCACACACAGACATCTATTTTTTCCTTTTTAAAAAATATTTAGCCGGGCGGTGGTGGCACATGCCTGTAATCCCAGTAATCTGAGAGGCAGAGGCAGGCGGATTTCTGAGTTGAGGCCAGCCTGGTCTACAGAGTGAGTTCCAGGACAGCCAGGGCTACACAGAGAAACCCTGTCTCGAAAAACCAAAAAAAAAAAAAAAAATTAAATATTAAAATAAGTAAATCTTTAAAAATAAACAGCCAGGCAGTGGTGGTACACGCCTTTAATCCCAGCACTTGGGAGGCAGAGGCAGGCAGATTTCTGAGTTTGAAGCCAGCCTGGTCTACAGAGTGAGTTCCAGGACAGCCAGGACTACACAGAGAAACCCTGTCTAAACAAAACAAAACAAAAAACAATAAATAAATAATTAATAATAAATAAATACAACCAACAAAAACGTTGCAGCTCACAGACTTCACCCCCAGTTCGTGTACTTTTCTCTCTGGGGCCTAATTGAGGCTTCCATCCACACTGAATCATGCGATTATTACTTCTGGATTAAAAGTCAGCCCCGATGAGTCTGTCCATCCACCTCTCCTCCCTGTCTGATTATTCCTGCGGGTTCCAAGGTTCTGGATCTGTGCTCTTTAGCAGAGATGTAATTTGTGCAACAGTCTCCCTACATGCGCAAGCCATAAGAAATGACAAGCCCACGTCTCGTCCTGCCCTCCCCCTTCCCTGTTAATATCGGTAGCCCTGTGAGGACAGCATTTTCATTGTCATTCAGCCCTTAACACAGGCAAGCTCTTTCTGAGCAGAGAGCAGAATCTCCAATGGATATCTTGTCACCCACTGCAAAGGCCACATAAGAGCCATCGCACCTGGTTACATTCTCATCTGCGTGACTTCCAGCATCCCTGAATTAATGTAGCGGACTTCATTCATGGAAGAAGTGTACCAAACCAAAGAGGGCAGCACCCTGGAGAGCCCCTCCATGGCCGCTCCCCCTGAAAGTGCAGCAGTGTCAGTGCGTCCCATGTCACCACAGCAGGGACAATGCAGCTGCTTCTCCAAACTTAGCCAGACCGGGTCATGACTGAACCAAAGATAAGGGTTCTGTGGCTTCCTGGGAAAATGTGGACACTGAGCATTCACCCAGGTGGAGCACGGACAACAGACACACAAAGTCCCTCCCCAAGCCTGGCACGTGGGGGAAGCCATGGATCTAAGCAGGGCTCCCTACAGGGGCAGCTACACCAGCTGAGGAAGTCGGGCCTCCCTCCCGTTCCTCCCTCCCCCAGCAAATGATAACTGTCTCTACCACTGTCTGGGCTCAGCTGTGAGCCTTCCTCTCCTTCCACGGGGAAGTCGTCTAAGGGTCGCCTGCAAGCAGTCACAACTGTTCAGGACTTCAAGGGCACAGTGCCCAAGAGAGGAGTTCCTCAGCAGCTGCCCACCACCAAGACCTGCCATGTGGTTCCAAACCTCAGGCTAGCCTGGTTCCCTGGAGGGAAGGCCAGACCCAGACCGGGTAGGGCTCAGAAGCTCTTCCGGCAAGGCGGCCGGGACAGGTGCCCCATCAGCTCTGCCTCCCGCCCACTCCAGACACTGCTGCCTGCTGGAGGGAAGCCTCTCCGTCTCTCCAGCTCAACCTGGGGACTTGAGCATCCAGAGGCAACAGAGGCCCTTGGTTGCACGCACCTCATTCTTAGTTGAAAGTCTAGGCTTGGAAAGCCCCAGGTCAGCGCAGCCTGGGTCTCTGAGCACTACCTGTCACGGTCTCCCCTGACCCAGCTTTCTGAGTGCAGGGGGGGGGGGACAGCTGCAGAGACCCCACCCCTGCAGTCTGCAGCTTCTGCTTCCTAGAGCCTTGAAGGCATCCTTCTCTGCGGAAGCCATCAGGGTGTAGATGCAGGATGGCTGTCCCATGGAGGACAGTAACCTGGGGAAAGCTGTACTGATGAGAAAGCTGGCCTGTTTGTTACCTGCCTACACCTCAGGTGCGGTAAAGCCTTCCACAGCTCTACCCACCCTCCTACTGACACTCAGTAAGAATGGCTGTGGCATGGAGAGGCCTGCAGGGAGCAGGGAAACACGTGGACTATGAGAGCAGAGGGAGAGAGTTCTAGAGCGGCGGCAGGGGATGGCGGCAGAGATGGCGGGGTAAGGAGAGGGGCTGAAGAGATGGCTCAGCAGTTAGGACCACTTACTGCTCTTTCAGAGAACCCAGGTTTGGTTCTTACCACCCACATGGTGGTTCGAAACCACCCAGTCCCAGTGGGATCCGGTGCCTCTGCTGACCTTTGCAGGCCCGTGCGCAT